>NW_026040168.1:296150-565695 GCF_023343835.1 Lagopus muta
GGCTATTCTCACTTCCAACGTCCGTCCCATCCCCATTCACAAGCACTGCACCCTTCACATCACAGCGGGAGGCTCTGGCCCCCAGCTCTTTCTCCCACTCCAAGTTGTTCTTACAAGCTGCAGTGGGGGGGGTGTGCGGGGATGTGTTCTCGTGCTGGCCCAACTCTAATATCACAAACTCACTATTTCCTTAACCTTTTTGCCATTTTTGTTTGTTTTTCCACAATTCCACTATTTGTACCCTCAACTGCATTTCCGCACACCATTAAAAGCTGCATTTCCGCACAATTTCTGCATGCCATTAAAATTTGCGTTTCCACATACAATTAAAATTGTATTTCTGCATTTCCATATACCATTAAGACAGTTTCTCCTAGTGCCTTCAAAATCCACAAATCAAACAACACAATTTCTCAACTTCCACAAACACCCAGCACTTGGTCTCATGATTAGGATACTCAATTATAAAACTGGTCCTATTACTCCATTTACATTCCTGGTTTCTTATTCAATATTCCCCCTGTGTATGGGAACTGCTGAGTCATGGCCTGAACCTCTGATTAATCACCTGAGGCAAGCCATGAGTCAGCCAGAGGAGCACAGGTGAAGGCAATTCACCTGTGCTGCTGGAAGGGGGGGAGCCTGGCTCCACCCCTCCTTGACCTATTTAAGAGCTGGCTACCAGAGGGGAGGGATCTCTTCTAAAGATCATTTTTCTTGGTGTCTTGTGGTGAGCTCTGCCGATGGGTAAGCTCTTCCACCTATTTTCTTTTGTGTTCGTTGTTTTCATTGCCTAATTTTCTTGATTTTATTGGGATTTTAACATTTTGTTATCTGTTGATTATACAATTATATTGTGATTATAACGTCTTGATTATACACCGTCTTACCTACGATGTTTCTCTAGTGAGCCAAAATACAACCCAAGGGGTCTTCTCGTATCACTATAGACCCCCCTTGTTCCATAACAGCCTTGTACACGACATAGCATAACACAACTCTTTCACGACATAAATATTTAACAATCACAAAGTCTGTGACAATAATCAGTACAATTTATCCTCAGGATCCTTCTCTCTCTGCCTCCCTCCTGAGCCCAACCTTTCCTCTGTATTCATTTCCCACACTTGCATTGCTGCCAACTTCCTTCTCCAATAAACAACATATCAATGATAAACATCATTTCCATCCATGAGTAGAAATTCGGCCCTAGATATTGATCTAATTGTTCTGCTACTCTTATAGGATCCTCCGTTTGCAACTCCTAGCTTCTCTTCTAGTGAAAACAGCAGGCATTGCTGTACCCTCTTTCCCTTTGACCTAAGACTGCTTTAAGAGGATAAAGTGGAGTGTTAGTAGGGTTAGTATTAGAGAAAGGAAGACTCTACAGGTCCCATTTGCATTACTCCATCTCCCTCGGTAATCGAGAGCGAGTTCTCTCTCCAGGACCCTGCACAGATCAGTAGACGGTCACTCTCCTCCTCTGGAGAGGTCACTGCCGCTTTACAAATTGCACTGCTTTAGAAATTAAAAGGGGGGGAAGTTATCTAAGGGATCCCATTTATGATCTTTCTGCTTCTCTTTCCTATTTCCTTTGAACTTGGACTCCTCGCGAGGAACATTTCTTTACTTCTTGCACCCATTAAGCGACCTAAGCCAATTCTGTTTCAGAAAAGGTGTCTTAATGTTTACATATAAATCAGACTCCTTTTTTGGTCAAAATAATGATTTTCCCTGTAGTGGCTCTCTACTGTATACAGTATTTAAACATCTTTTCCCTGTTCTTTTCCTAGTTTTGGGATTATTTTCCAATTTTGAAACACTTCTCCCAGGGGGCTGGCAATCTCTAGGCAACATTCCGGGGACCTTTTTCCCCTGTTTGTGAGAATCAAATGTTGTTTCTGCATTAGAGTTGATCAAAAAATGATCAAAAAGAAGGAAGCTATTTGCTGTACAACCAGAACACCAACGCTGAGCTGCCTCCAAACCAGCTGTGTGCGAGTGCATGGAGGCTGTCTGTGCCAGCTGGTCAGACCTACAGGAGGAACCGTTGCACGATGCTGAGGAGTCCTGGATTCATTGATGGAAGCACTTCTGTGAAGACAAGGAAACCGTAAGGCAGGACATGCAGTAACTGCTACTGACAAGGTAATTGAAGCAAAACCATTACCCGTGGGGGCTTCCACTCAGAAGGCTGAAATAACTGCCTTGACAAAAGCCTTAAATATGTGGACAGATGCTAAATATGCTTTTGGGGTGGTACCCACTCATGGTACCATCTGGAAAGAGTGAGGATTGCTTACACACAAGGAAAACAAATTCAGGTTGATGTAAATCTACCAAAGAACATCATGGTTGTTATACATTGTAAAGGACATCAGAAGAGTGACACTGTACAGGAAACTGGAAATATGATGATGGATCAGGTGGCAAAACAGGCAGCTGAAGGAAAATTGGTGAACGGCTTTAATTCCAGACGGTAAACTTGAAATATCTGAACCTTAGTCAGAACCTATAAGGTACTCTAGAAAGGATAGGAATTTAATTAATGAAGGAAAGAGAGCAAGCTGGCAGATGGGTGCATATCCAGATGACACATTGTTGTGCCCGTTAGTATTTTATAGAATTTGGTTCTAAGGGAACATAATAAAACATGGGGGGGGGTACAGAACCCAGAAAGTAACTGTACAATCCTAGTACCAGGAACAGGGTACATGTGGGACTTGTTGGAAAGGGAACCTTCCAGGACAACAATTGCAAATTGATTTTTTTAACTGCCAGGAAAAATGAGGGTTTTCATATATGCTAGTTCTAACCAATACCCTCTCAGGGTGACCAGAAGCATTCCCTTGCAGGACCAATAGAGCCAAGGAAGTAACCAAGGTACTTTTGCAGGAGATTATTCCAAGGTTTGGGTGTCCTGCAACAATACCCTTCAACCAGGGAACTCATTTTATTGCAGAGATTGTCCAACAGGTCAGCAAGCATTGGGAATAAATTGGCAATTGCACATACCACGCAGACACAGGCAAGTGGTCTGGAGGAAAAGATGAACCATCTAATTAAATCACAGGTTGTAAAACTGAGCCAGGAAGCTGGACTATCCTGATCACAGTTGTTGCCTTTGGCTCTCCTTAGTACCAGAACAAAACCTAGAGCCAAAGAGGGGTTAAGTCCTTTCAAAATACTGTACAGAAGGCCTTATGTTGTACAAAAGGGGATTTCTACCCAAGTAGGGAGCAAAATACTAACTGAGCATGTGATAAGTCTACAGGAATAGCTTTGAGAAAAAGAGAAACTGGTTCTAGGAACTAGAGCCCAAGGCCTTGATATGGCTCGATAATATGTATGTAACAAATCTCTTTCAGATTCGCCCCTGGAACCACGGTGGGTAGGTCTGTTCCAGGTGCTGTTAACATCCCACACAACAGTGAAAGCATTGTGGATAAATCATACTAGAGTTAAGAAGGTCCATCAAACACAGTGAGAACTGAAATCAGCTACACCCTTAAAATTGTGAATCCAAGGACAGAAATGTGAGCTCTTGTAACTGTTAGAAATGTTGATTTGATGAGTGCAGCATTTGATGTAAATACTTATGCATCTCTTGTGACAAACATCGTTACGTATCAGTATTGTTTGGTATGTGGGCAAGCTAAGGATTTAAACTTTTCTCTTCTTGTTGTTCCCGATGATTTTAAGGCAAGAAATCAAACTGTTTCAGGGTTTGAGTCGCTGTCCTGGTGGGTGATGATCAACAAGAATGTAGATTGGATTAACTACATCTGTTCTAATCAATGGAGATTTACAAATTATACAAAGAGTGCAATAAAGAGAATTGCAGGACAATTATAGGCCACAAGTAGGGTGGCCTGAGAAAATAGGATCTCGTAAGATATGATAAAAGAGTGTATATGTAATGATGGGTACCCGTTCTTGCACCTTCATCCCAAGAACACAGCTCTGGATGACATAATAATGAAGGCATTGCAAGGGCTTGGTGCCACCCTTGTCAATGAAGTGGCAGAAAAAAATCAGGAATAGATACTTCTGTCACTGGATGGTTGGAGTCCTGGTTTGGTGAATGGAAAGGGGTGACTGTATCCACATTTACTTCTTTGATAGTAGCAGCAGGAGCCTTGATGGCCACTGGTTGCTGTGATATCCCCTTTGTGAGGGGACTAGTAGAGTGATTGATAGAGAGAGCACTATTGAAGCAAGCACTAATGGAGCCATTACATTTGGATAAAATTATGGTATTAGAGGAGATGGGAGATAAAGAAAGTGCTGACGAGGGTGATGTCTATAAAAGTGAACCTTAAAAAAAGAATTGCAGAAATCAACAGTGTATAAAAAAGAACAAGGGGAGAATTGTGAGAATCAAGTGTTGTTTCTGCATTAGAATTGTATAATATTATTTTTATTTTATGATCTCTGCTATCATAGTTCCCTGGAACACTCTGTATATATGTGTATATATATATTTTGTCATACACACTGCAAGAATATCCTGCATGAGAGCAAACCAGAGAACAAGTCATGGCATGCCCGAGGAAGCGCCTGAAAAGACATTGGGAAGGCCTGCATCATCCCCCAGTGCTCTTTGTTTAACGATGATGACTTTAAAGAAAATCACCATATCAATAGGACAAGGAGAGCACTGAGACCTCTTGGAGACAACTGGATGATTACTGACTGGCACCAGATAACAAATAAATTAACAAGTAAATAGCAAATGTAAACCTTCTGATAAGATTGTGAACCTGGAGTACCCAGCCATTGGGGAATCAGGGGAGGGGGAAGGCAAGGGGGAGAAAACAGGGTATAAAGGCTGTCATGTTGTGTCCATAGGCGCGCTCCTACTTGCAGGACGCCCGCCATTGCAATCGCGAATAAATTTTGCTTTTTTCAGAGACACCGTCCTGACAAAATTACTTGGATTATTTCCAACAAGGGCGATGTCTATAAAAGTGAACCTTAAAAAAAAAAAATTGCAGAAATCAACAATGTATTAAAAAAAAAGAAAAAGGGGGGAATTGTGAGAATCAAGTGTTGTTTCTGCATTAGAATTGTATAATTTTATTTTTATTTTATGATCTCTGCTATCATAGTTCTTTTTGGGAGTCCTTCTACTTAACTTGGGGAAGATCTCTGATAAGTTTACATCACTTATTGTATAGACGAGCCTTCCCAGGAACGCACACTCTGTATAGAGGTGTATAGATGTATATTTTGTCATACACACTGCAAGAATATCCTGCACGAGAGCAAACCAGAGAACAAGTCATGGCATGCCCGAGGAAGCGCCTGAAGAGACATTGGGAAGGCCTGACATCATCCCCCAGTGCTCTTTGTTTAACGATGATGACTTTAAAGAAAATCGCCATATCAGTAGGACAAGGAGAGCACGGAGACATCTTGGAAACAACAGGATGACTGCTGACTGGCACCAGATAACAAATAAATTAACAAGTAAATAGCAAATGTGAACCTTCTGATAAGATTGTGAACCTGGAGTACCCAGCCAGTGGGGAATCAGGGGAGGGGGGATGCAAGGGGGAGAAAACAGGGTATAAAGGCTGTCATGTTGTGTCCATAGGCGCGCTCCTGCTTGCGGGACGCCCGCCATTGCAATCGCGAGTAAGTTTTGCTTTTATCAGAGATACCGTCCTGACAAAATTACTTGGATTATTTCCAACAATTTGGGGGCTCGTCTGGGATTATTATCGCCTCTTTAGGAGTTTCCCTACTGCCCTGGACAGGATAGGTGCACCCCGCTGATTTCAACGGTCCTGTCTGGGTGGTGAGGTGACTCCTTGGTACGGCCGATAAAAAAACGAGACTGTTACATAAAGGACGGGCTCTGTGAAAGCCAAGGGGCAGGTAGGCACGGGTGTTGGCCATTGCAACCCGGTAACTTCATGCACGGACCAAGGTAAGGGGATTTAACTCTTTCCTTGGGGGTCGGTTGAGACTCTTGAGTGTGTGTGACTGAGATGCGCTGTCAGTGCGAAGCAAGTGCTGAGTCCCAACATGCGGTTCCGTTGTCCCGCGAGGGGCACAGCCAGGGACGGACGAAGCGGCTGTGCTGGTGAAAGGAAGAGTCTCGAGAGGGAACTGTTGGTGTACAGTACCCTGTGCACTTGACGAAGTGCCAGCAGTACACCCCTATTAATCCGAGATAAGAGTGTAGTACTCCTGAGGGATTGGGCCCAAAATCCGAGAATCAGAGTGTGGTAACCTGTGAGCTGGGGAGTTCACAGTAGCATTCTGGAGGGATGGGTAATAGGGGTTCCCGAGAGCAGGGGAAAAAGGTCCCCAGAATGGTGCCTAGAGATAGCCAGCCCCTTGGGTGATGTGTTTCAGAATTGGAAAATAATCCCAAAACTAGGAAAAGAACAGGGAAAAAAAGTTTAAATACTGTTTGGAGTAGAGAGCCACTACAGGGAAAATCATTATTTTGACCAAAATAGGAGTCTGAAGAAAATTGGGCCTATCAGACTTTATATGTATACAGTAAGACTCCTTTTCTGAAACTGCTTAGGTCGCTTAATGAGTGCAAGAAGTAAAGAAATGTTCCTTGCGAGGAGTCCAAGTTCAAAGGAAATAGGAAAGAGAAGCAGAAAGATCATAAATGGGATCCCTTAGATAACTTCCCCCCCTTTAATTTCTAAAGCAGTGCAATTCTAAAGCGGCGGTGACCTCTCCAGAGGAGAGTGGGTGCTGCTGGTCTGTGCAGGGTCCTGGAGAGAGGATGCGCTCTCGATTACTGAGGGAGTTGGAGTAATGCGAATGGGACCTGTATAGTTTTCCTTTCTCTAATACTAACATTACTAATACTTCACTTTATCCCCTTAAGGCAGTCTTAGGTCAAAGGAAAGAGGGTATGGTAATGCCTGCTGTTTTCACTAGAAGAGAAGTTAGGAGTTTCAAGAAGAATTCCTTAACTGAGGGTCCTATAAGTGTAGCAGAACAATTAGATCAATTTATAGGGCCGAATTTCTACTCATGGATGGAAATGATGTTTACCATTGATATGTTGTTTATTGGAGAAGGAGGTGGGCAGCTATGCAAGTGTAGGAAATGAATACAGAGGGAAGGTTGGGCTCTGGAGGGAGGCAGAGAGAGGAAGGATCCTGAGGATAAATTGTACTGATTGTTGTCACTGTCTTTGTGATTGTTAAATGTTTATGTTGTGAAAGTGTTATGTTATGTCGTATACGAGGCTGTTATGGAACAAGGGGTGTCTAAAGTGATATGAGAAGACCCCTTGGGTTGTATTTTGGCTCACTGGAGAAACATTGCTGGTGAGTCAGGGGAATATTGAATAAGAAACCAGGAATGTAAATGGAATAATGGGTTTTTATAATTTTTATAAAAAAATATTTTTATAATTTGGTACCCTAATCATGAGACCAAGTGCTGGATGTTTGTGGAGCTTGACGTATTGTATTGTTTGATTTGTGGATTTTGAAGGCACTGGGAGAAACTGTCCTAAAGGTATGGGGAAATGCAATTGCTAACGGTATGGTGAAATGCAATTGCTAACTGTATGTACAAATGCGTATGTGGAAATGCAAATTTTAATGGTATGTGGAAATTATGTGGAAATGCAGTTGTTTAATAATATATGGAAATGCAGTTGTTAATGGTATGTGGAAATTTTGTGGAAATGCAGTTTTTAATGGTATGTGGAAATGCAATTGTTAATGGTGTGTGGAAATTATGTGGAAATGCAACTTTTAATGGTATGTGGAAATGCAGTTGTTAATGGTATGTGGAATTGCAGTTGAGGGTACAAATAGTGGAATTGTGGAAAAACAAACAAACAAAAATGGCAAAAAGGTGAAGGAAAGCAGTGAGTTTGGGATATTAGAGTTGGGCTGGCGCGAGAACACATCCCCGCACACCCCCCACACTGTGGCTTGTAAGAACAACTTGGAGTGTGATAAAGAGCTGGGGGCTGGAGCCTCCCTGTCAACGGTTTAAGGGCTGGTTCAGCCTGGTTCCGTGACGAGCGGGGCGGAGGGATCCGCAGATTCGCGCCTCCGGAAAAAAAAAGAAACAGGGGACCCCAAAATAATTAAAAACAGCGGCACCGATCTGAGGAGAAACAAACTAATTTACTAAGTATATTATTGGAATGCAAGATAACACACCATAATACAATATAATCAGAATTGAAGCTAATAAATCAAATATAATGAGAGAGAGAATGTCCGAAAGGTGGACAGGCCTCACCACAGTGCTGAGGTGAGATGCGCAGTCCAGTTGTGCAACAGGGAGATGGGAGCAGCGCCCACGATGAAGGGCAGGTGAAAAAAGAGCATCAGGTGACCTTGCCAGGAGTTAAACCTCCTCTCCCTGACCGCAAGGTCCCCTGGGGAATGTAGTTCTCTTCAGGGCAGGTACCCAGGACTTGAGCATTGACAGTTAAAGTCCCAGTGCCCCACATGATGTTATGATGTGGAATACCAAAAACCAAAAATCACAAAACCATGACATTACACCCCTTATTCTACATCACTACATCATGCTTAATATATATACAAACAGACAATAATTACCAAACATTAAACACATGCACACACAAACCTATATATATATATATGTGTGTGTGGAATTACTGACTGCACTCCCCCAGCATCAAATTCCCTTGTGGTACACACTGAACATCCCCATTTCTCTGCATCACCCACCAAGTGGACCCAGGTCCCTGGGCAAAAGCAGTTCCGCGAAGAGGTTTGCCCTTCCCAGAAGCTGGAAAGACCCAAACCGCTTTTCCCAGCATGTTCTTTACATGTACTACAGGAACCTTATCTCCCTTGACAGTTTGTAGGGAGCTAGCAGGACCATCACGATAGATCGATCCTTTAGTACTGACTAACCAGGTGGCTTCTGCCAAATGCTTCTCCCAATGCTTAAATGTTCCGCCACCCATTGCTTTCAACATGGTTTTTAGCAACCCATTGTAGCGTTCAATTTTACCAGAGGATGGTGCATGATAGGGGATATGGTAAATCCACTTGATGCCATGATCTTTGGCCCAAGTATTCACAAGAGAATTTTTGAAATGAGTCCCATTATCTGACTCAATTCTTTCTGGAGTGCCATGTCACCATAGGACTTGTTTCTCAAGCCCTAATACGGTGTTTTGGGCGGTAGCATGGGGTACTGCATATGTTTCAAGCCACCCGGTGGTTGCCTCCACCATGGCAAGCACATAATGCTTACCATTGCGAGATCGTGGCAAGGTGATATAATCCACCTGCCATGCCTCCCCATATTTATACTTTTGCCATCGCCCTTCCTCCCAGAGAGGTTTCATCCTCTTGGCTTGTTTGATGATGGCACATGTTTCACAGTCATGGATAACCTGTGCAATGGCATCCATAGTTAAGTCCACCCCTCGGTCTCTAGCCCATTTGTATGTTGCTTCTCTCCCTTGATGACCTGAGGTATCATGGGCCCATCGAGCTAGAAATAATTCACTCTTCTGTTGCCAGTCCATGTCTATTTGAGCCACCTTAATTTTGGCAGCTCGATCTACCTGATGGTTATTTTGTTGCTCTTCAGTAGCCCTACTCTTGGGCACATGAGCATCTACATGGCGCACCTTTACAACCATAGTCTTTGTTCGGGCAGCAATGTCTTTTCACAGTTCAGCAGCCCAAATAGGTTTACCCCTTCTTTGCCAGTTGTTTTGCTCCCACTGCTGTAACCACCCGCATAAGGCATTTGCTACCATCCATGAGTCAGTGTAAAGATAAAGCATTGGCCACCTCTCCCGCTCAGCAACATGTAAGGCCAGTTGGACAGCCTTTACCTCTGCAAATTGGCTCGATTCTCCTTTCCCTTCAGTGGCCTCTGCAACTTGTCGTGTGGGGCTCCACACAGCAGATTTCCATCTGCGATGCTTTCCCACAATACGACACGATCCATCTGTGAACAGGGCATATTTCTTTTCATCCTCTGGTAGTTCATTGTATGGTGGGGCTTCTTTAGCACGCAATACTTCTTCTGCTGGTGATGTTCCAAACTTTTTACCTTCAGGCCAGTCCATGATGACCTCTAGGATTCCTGGACGGCTGAGGTTCCCCATCCGTGCTCGTTGTGTAATCAGTGCAATCCACTTACTCCAAGTGGCATCAGTTGCATGATGGGTGGAGGGAACCTTTCCTTTAAAAATCCAGTTCAGCACTGGCAGTCGAGGTGCCAGAAGGAGCTGTGTTTCAGTACCGACTACTTCAGAAGCAGCCCGAACCCCCTCATGCGCAGCTAAGATCTCCTTTTCAGTTGGAGTGTAGCGCTCTTCAGACCCCCTGTAGGCTCGACTCCAGAATCCCAGGGGTCAGCCTCGGGTCTCTCCTGAGGCTCTTTGCCACAAACTCCAAGTGGGACCTTTTTCTCCAGCAGCAGTATAGAGGATGTTCTTCACATCCTGTCCCGTCCGTACTGGCCCTAGGGCCACAGCACGGGCTATCTCCTGCTTAATCTGCTCAAAAGCATGCTGCTGCTCAGGACGCCATGTAAAGTCATTCTTCATTCGTGTCACATGATAAAGTGGGCTTACAATGAGGCTGTAGTTTGGAACATGCATCCTCCAAAAACCCACTATGCCCAGAAATGATTGTGTCTCTTCCTTACTAGTGGGTGGAGACATGGCAGTGATTTTGTCGATCACATCTGTCGGGATGTGGCGACGACCATCTTGCCATTTTATGCCTAGGAACTGGATTTCCTGGGCAGGTCCTTTCACTTTGCTTCGCTTAATAGCAAAACCAGCACGGAGAAGGATCTGGATTATTTGCTCTCCATTCTCAAAAACTTCCTTTGCTGTGTTGCCCCACACAATGATATCATCAATGTACTGTAAGTGCTCAGGAGCACCTCCCTGTTCCAGTGCAGCTTGGATCAGCCCATGGCAAATGGTTGGGCTACGTTTCCACCCCTGGGGCAAACGATTCCAGGTATACTGAATGCCCCTCCAGGTGAAAGCAAACTGTGGCCTAGATTCTTTGGCCAAAGGAATGGAGAAAAAGGCATTAGCAATGTCAGTGGTGGCATACCATTTGGCTGCTTTTGACTCCAGTTCATATTGGAGTTCTAACATGTCCGGCAAAGCAGCACTCAGTGGGGGTGTGACTTCATTCAGGCCACGGTAGTCCACCATCAGCCTCCATTCTCCACTGGCTTTACGCACTGGCCATATGGGGCTGTTAAAAGGCGAGTGAGTTTTGTTGATCACTCCCTGGCTCTCTAGTTGACGAATCAACTTCTGAATGGGGAGCAAGGAATCCCTGTTGGTGCGGTACTGCCGCCTGTGCTCCGTTTTTGTAGCTGTCGGTACCTGTTGCTCTTCCACTCGTAGCAACACCACAACAGATGGATCTTCTGATAGGCCAGGCAAAACAGACAACTGCTTAACACCTTCTGTGTCTACAGCAGCTATTCCAAAGGCCCAACTATACCCTTTGGGATCCTTAAAGTATCCCCTTCTGAGGTAATCAATACCAAGTATGCAAGGAGCCCCTGGGCCAGTCACAATAGGGTGCTTTTGCTAGTCTTTACCAGTGATGACTAATTTCGGCCTCCAACATAGTCAGCTCTTGGGAACCCCCAGTCACCCCATGAATATAAACTGATTTTGTCCCTTGGTGACTTGAGGGCATTAGGGTGCACTGAGCACCAGTGTCCACCAGGGCCTTATATTTCTGTGGTTCTGATGTGCCAGGCCATCTAATCCACACAGTCCAATATACTCTATTATCCCTTTCCCCCCCCTGGCTGGGGGCAGGGCCCCTCTATTTGTTACCTCCATTGTCTGCAGCAACTGGAGCAATCACCTTTTTGGAGAAGTTCACCTTGGTGGTTGATTTGCCTTGTAATTCTTTTACCTGTGCATGAAGTGCAGGAGTAGGTTGCTTATGCCACTTCTTCTTATCTTCTCCATGGTCACGTAGGTAATGCCACAAGGTGAAACGTGACATAGTCTTACTGATGTCACTTGCTCGAGCAGGAGGTCATCTTCTTTTGGTATCTGAGACATTGGATGACACCAGCTGGGAGGAAACCAAGTTGATCAGTCCCTCCAGCAGGCTGTCTTGGGAATTCTGATCTCCATCGGATGTATCTGTTACCACCATGGATCCATCAGCATTAGGCACGGTAGACAGTTTGTCTATGATATCTTCTTGCTTGCTCTCCATTCTGTTCAGCATTTCAGCTACCTTTGCAGTGGCTGAAACACAAACTCGTAGATGGCTTAAATGTAACTCAAAGTCTTCATGTTTATTAACCAACTCATTTATAAGGGGTCTTCTTTCCCCTCTGCCATACATTGCTGCAAATGTACTGGCATACCTCTCTGGTGCAGTCTTTGTGAATGTACGCCACATGTTTGGTGTACACCTGGCTCTCTCAGGATCATGCTCTTGGTCTGGCTCATCAGGAATGAAATTGGGGCTATGTAGCATTTCCACCACAGCATATTCTCTCAAATAACTGATGCCTTTTTCTATATCAGTCCATTTCTTCTTCTCAGGCATCAGATCATCTTTGAAGGGGTATTTTTCTTTTAAAGCTAACAACATCCGCTTCCAGAGGGTGAAGGCCTGGTTCTTGCATGTACCAATGCCTCTGTCAATGGCTGAGTCCCTAGCAATGCCACCCAGTTGGCGAGCTTCTCTACTATCTAGCCACACACTGTTGGCCCCATTGTCCCAACATCGAAGTTAGCAAGTGGCAATAGGCTCATTTGGGTGACGTGAGAAGTCCTTTCTCAGACTTTGAATTTCATTCATTTTCAGAGATCGATCAATAAGGGTAACAATATCTTGCTCACCTCTTCCTCTGTCAGGACTTCTTGTTGCCCTCATAGGCGTTGGTGACCGTGGTCTTACTGAGGGCCCCTCCCCTGGACTCAGGGGTGCTTCTCTTAGATCTCGGAGCCAATCCTCTGGACCTCTTTCCTCCTCTTTCTTCTGTTCTAATTGAGTCGAGATTCGTTTCGTTTTCTGTCCTCTTACAGGGGCAACTGACATCAATTGTGGTGCCACCTGCGGTTGATCAGGCTGATCAGTTCCAATGCTCTCACTCTCTAGCTCTGCTTGGAGTCTGTCTTGTTCGAGTATGAGATTATTTAGTTCAGATTGGAGGGTGTCTCGCTCATTTTGGAGGGTGTCGAGTTTGGATTGCAGGGAGTCTCCCTTGGATTCGAAGGCATCTCGTTGAGATTGGAGATTCCTTCTATCAGCTCGGAGATTGTCCCCTTCGGCTTGGAGACTCTCAGCTCGGAGACACTCTGTCTCACCTTGAAGACTCTTTGGATTTGGAGACTCTGTTTCTCAGCTAGGAGACTCTCTCTCTCTGGACCTGGAGATTCTCTTTCTTGGCTTGGAGTCTTTCCTGGAAACTCACCTTCTCAGCCTGCAGACTCTCTCTTTGGTATTGCAGGGAGTCTCTCTCGATTTGGAGGGCATCTCTCTCGGACTTGAGGATATCCCTCTCAGCTCTCAGACACTCTCTCAATTGATCCTCTCCTTTGATCGCCGAGGTCCGCGGCTTGGAGCTGTCTCTGGCAGAACCACCGCGACTTTTAGCGAGGTACGGGGGGATTTAATCGCTTTCCTCATCGAGGATTCCCGCGGCAACTGTGCGGACACCACTCTCAGTCGGGCTAGTCTCGCGAGAGCAGCTGACGCAGCGCGGGCGTTGCCTAGGCAGCGGCGGGAGATTTAAACGGGCGCAAACCGGAAGCGGCCCTTGATCGCCGAGGTCCGCGGCTTGGAGCTGTCTCTGGCAGAACCGCCGCGACTTTTAGCGAGGTACGGGGGGATTTAATCGCTTTCCTCATCGAGGATTCCCGCGGCAACTGTGCGGACACCACTCTCAGTCGGGCTAGTCTCGCGAGAGCAGCTGACGCAGCGCGGGCGTTGCCTAGGCAGCAGCGGGAGATTTAAACGGGCGCAAACCGGAAGCGGCCCTTGATCGCTGCTACAAAAAGCCCTCGAGAGGGCAGCGACACATCGCTGCCCACCTGAGGCACAGCGGAGGAGGTAGTACAGCTCTCTCCCAGGCTGTCTTAACGTGGTGCTTTTGTAAGGTACCCCTGTCTGCACTCCCCTACAAGGAGACCAGCTTCTGGGCAGGTGACCGCTCTCCCACTCGCTGACCCAGTGACTGTAAATTCAAACATGGTCTCTACCAGACGTCGGGCATGCTCCAACAAGTCTGTGGCAACCCAGACAGAGGGACTGCCCAGATCTGCTGCGGTCCAAGTCTCTGGCTGCAGGGAGTGCCTGAGTCTGCTGCTGCCGGGGGACGATGGGAGGGATGCCACCTGCGTGAGGTGCGAACAGTTGGATGAGCTGCTCAGCCTTGTGGTAGAGCTTAGGGAGGAGGTGGAGCGGTTAAGATCCATTAGGGACTGCGAGAGGGAGATAGACTGGTGGTGTAACTCTCTGCAAGAAACAAGCAGAGACTGCAACCCCCAGCCTGTAGTGGACTCTCTGCCTTAACGTAGTAAAAATGAGAGAGCTGACTTGGGAGGAGAAGAGGAATGGCAGCATGTCCCACCTCAGCGACGCAGGCGGCGCCCTCCCCGACCTACCTCGGTTCCTCAGGTGCCCCTAAGTAATAGGTTTGAAACCCTGGAACTGGAGGGTGAGGAGGCTGAGAACAAGGTGGTGGAACAGCCTCTGAGCTTTGCTAAGGAGAGGCGGTCGGCTCCACGCTTGAAGACCGCCTCTTCTGGTAAAGAAAGGAGGGTGATAGTTGTAGGAGACTCCCTTCTAAAAGGAACTGAGGGCCCGATATGTCGTCCTGACCCCACCCGGAGGGAAGTGTGCTGCCTTCCTGGGGCACGGGTCAGGGACATCTCTAGAAAGCTGCCTGGGCTTATTCGCCCGTCTGTCTACTACCCCTTATTGGTAGTTCAGGTTGGCAGTGATGATACTGCCAAGAGAAGCCTAAGGGCAATCAAAAATGACTTCAAGGGTCTGGGGAGGGTACTGGATGGTGCGGGAATGCAACTGATCTTCTCTTCTATCCCTTCAGTGGCGGGGAAGGACTCTGAGAGGATCAAAAAGGCCCTCCTCATCAATAAATGGCTTAGAGGATGGTGCAGGCAGAAGAACTTTGGTTTTTTTGATCAGGGGGCAATTTACTCGGCTCCTGGCATGACGGCTGCAGATGGAGCTCAACTGTCTACAAGGGGTAAAAGGATCCTAGCCCAGGAGCTGGCAGGCCTCATTGAAAGATCTTTAAACTAGGTAAGAAGGGGGAAGGGGACAAAATGAGCACTGCTGAGGTTCAGGTAGTTCAAGGCTCAAAAGTGAATTTGATGGGTGACGAGGGTGGAGTTCGAAGGGATGGAGTGTGGCAGGGGAATGCTGCCTCCCTGAAGTGTCTATACACTAATGCGCGCAGTATGGGAAATAAACAGGAAGAGTTAGAGATCTGTGTGCGGTCACATGGTTATGATCTCATTGCGATCACAGAGATGTGGTGGGACAGCTCGCATGACTGGAATGTTGTCATGGAGGGCTATGTGCTTTTTAGGAAAGATTGGCCGGTGAGGCGGGGTGGTGGAGTTGCTCTTTATGTAAGAGAGCAGCTTGAATGTATTGAACTCCACCTGGGGGAGAGTGGTGTAGCAGTGGAGAGCTTGTGGGTAAGAATCAAGGAGCAGGCTGGTATGGCTGACACCGTTGTGGGTGTGTGCTACAGGCCCCCTGATCAGAAGGAGGAGGTTGATGAGGCCTTCCACAAACAGTTGGAAGCAGCGTCACGATCCCAGGCGCTGGTGCTTATGGGGGACTTCAATCATCCAGATATTTGCTGGAAAAGCAATGTGGCCAGGCATGCGCGGTCCAGACGGTTCCTGCAATGTGTTGAAGACAACTTCCTGATGCAGGTGGTTGAGGAATCGACGAGGAGAGGGGTACTGCTGGACCTTATTCTCACTAATAGAGAAGGGCTTGTCAGGGAAGTAAAGGTCGGGGGCAGCTTGGGTTGTAGTGACCACGAGATGGTGGAGTTCAAGATCCTGAGTGGAAGAAGTAAAGCAAAAAGTAGGATTGCTATCCTGGACTTTAGGAGAGCCAACTTCGATCTCTTTTGGGGCCTACTTGGAGCTGTCTCATGGGCTAGGGTGTTGGAAGGCAAGGGGGCCTGTGAGAGCTGGTAAGCATTTAAGCAGCTCTTCTTCCAAGCTCAGGATCGGTGCATCCCTGTGAGGAAGAAATCGGGAAAGGGTGGCAGGAGACCTGTGTGGATGAGCAAGGAGCTCGTGCACAAACTCAAAGGAAAGAAGAAGGCCCATGAAATGTGTAAAAAGGGTCTGACTACTTGGGAAGAATACAGGAATGTTGTCAGGGTCTGCAGGGATGCGACAAGGAAGGCTAAAGCCCGCCTGGAATTAAATCTGGCAAAGGGGATAAAGGATAATAAAAAAGGTTTTTTCAAGTACATTAACAGTAAAAGGAAGACTAGGGAGAATGTGGCTCCCCTGCTAAGTGACGGGGGTGTTCTGGTAACGGGGGATGCTGAGAAGGCGGAGATACTGAATGCCTTCTTTGCTTCTGTCTTCAGTGAAAAAGCTCCCCCTCGGGAATCTGAGACCCTGGAGATTAGTGAGAGGATCTGGGGAATGGAAGACCCCCCTTCTGTCAAGGAAGAGGTGGTCCGGGAGCGCCTAGGCAACATCAGTGTTCAGAAATCCATGGGACCCGATGGGATTCATCCACGGGTGCTGAAGGAGCTGGCAGAGGTGATTGCTGAACCGCTTTCTGTCATCTTTGAGAAGTCTTGGAAGATGGGGAAGGTGCCTGAAGACTGGAAGATAGCCAATGTCACCCCGGTCTTCAAAAAAGGCAAGAAGGAAGACCCAGGCAATTATAGGCCAGTCAGCCTCACCTCTGTCCCTGGAAAGGTGATGGAACAGCTTGTACTGGATGTCATCTCCAGACAACTGGAAGAAGAGGAGGTTATCAGGAGTAGTCAGCACGGGTTCACACGGGGGAGGTCGTGCTTGACCAACCTGGTAGCCTTCTATGATGTTGTCTCTGGCTGGGTGGATAGGGGGAGAGCAGTGGATGTAGTCTACCTTGATTTCAGCAAGGCATTTGATACTGTCCCCCATGACGTCCTTATAACAAAGCTGAGGAAGTGTGGGATAGATGAGTGGACAGTGAGGTGGGTTGAGAACTGGCTGACTGGCAGAGCACAGAGGGTCGTTGTTGGTGGTGCAGAGTCCGGTTGGAGGCCTGTAACTAGCGGTGCTCCTCAGGAGTCTGTGCTGGGTCCGGTCTTGTTCAACATCTTCATCAATGACCTCGATGAGGGGATAATGGCCACCCTCAGCAAGTTTGCTGATGATACGAAGTTGGGAGGATTGGCTGACACGCCTGAAGGCTGTGTTGCCATTCAGCAAGACCTGGATAGGCTGGAGAGCTGGGCAGAAAAAAAACGAATGAGGTTTAACAAAAGCAAGTGTAGAGTCTTGCATCTGGGGAGGAATAATTCCATGCAACGGTACAGGCTGGGGGATGACCTGCTGGAGAGGAGCTCTGCAGAGAGGGACCTGGGTTTCCTGGTGGATGACCGGTTGGCCATGAGCCAGCAGTGTGCCCTTGTGGCCAAAAAGGTTAATGGCTTACTGGGGTGCATTAAAAAGAGCGTGTCCCGCAGGTCGAGGGAGGTAATCCTCCCCCTCTACTCTGCCCTGGTAAGGCCTCATCTGGAGTACTGCGTCCAGTTCTGGGCTCCCCAGTACAAAAAAGACAGGGATCTCTTGGAAAGAGTCCAGCGGAGGGCCATGAAGATGGTGAAGGGCCTGGAGCATCTCTCCTATGAGGAAAGGCTGAGTGAACTGGGTCTGTTCAGCCTTGAGAAAAGAAGACTGAGAGGGGACCTGATCCAGGTCTATAAATATCTAAGGTGTGGGGGACAGATGGTGAGGCCAGACTGTTTTCAGTGGTGAGTGGAGACAGGACAAGGGGAAACGGCAGGAAACTGGAGCATAGGAAGTTCCGCACAAACATGCGCAAAGAACTTCTTTACAGTGAGGGTGATGGAGCACTGGAACAGGCTGCCCAGGGAGGTTGTGGGGTCTCCTTCTCTGGAGATGTTCAAGACCTGTCTGGATGCCTACCTGTGCGACCTGATGTAGGGAACCTGCTTTGGCAGGGGGGTTGGACTCGATGATCTCTGGAGGTCCCTTCCAACCCCTACAATTCTGTGATTCCTGTCTCAAATAAATGCTTAAGCTTTCTGGGTCTTTCAGGTGTTCAGGAGTAAAGTTCCATGTCACCAAAGATGTCCATCTCTCTAAAGTCTCTCCCAAGCCTCTCCACACTCCCTGCCATTCAGTATTCTCTGGTTTTGGGGAAGGCTTCCTCAAAATACAATAAATATAAAAACTGACTGAAATAATGAACAGTAAATTCAGGGAGATTAACAAAGGCATCAGGTGAGCATTCAAAAACCTCATAAAGTATTCAAAGGAGAGACTGGGAACCTGTTTAAAAATCCCAAGTTCTGTGAAATTAGCAGCTCCCTCTGCAAACAGGTTTAAAAGAGAAAGCGGAATTTTTTTTTTCTCTCTTTACGGGAGCAAGATAGCAGTGCTCAAAGTTTACAAATATCCCAGAACACTGGCAGTCCGCCTATACTTTCAAGGTCAAGTTTTCAGTGAGCACCGGTGAAAAAGATAAACTTTCCCAACGAAGCTCTCCAAGAGCAGAGAGAGATTCGTTCTAAAAAGCTAAAAAACAGCCTTTGCCCGCATTCTCCACCAAGAATGTCACTGGTTTAAGGGCTGGTTCGGCCCGGTTCCGTGACGAGCGGGGCGCAGGGATCCGCAGATCCGTGCCTCCGGAAAAAAAAGAAACTGGGGACCCCAAAATAATTAAAAACAGCGGCACCGATCTGAGGAGAAACAAACTAATTTACTAAGTATATTATCGGAATGCAAGATAACACACTATAATACAATATAATCAGAATTGAAGCGAATAAATCAAATATAATGAGAGAGAGAATGTCCGAAAGGTGGACAGGCCTCACCACAGTGCTGAGGTGAGATGCGCAGTCCAGTTGAGCAGCAGGGAGACGGGAGCAGCGCCCACGACAAAGGGCAGGTGAGAAAAGAGCATCAGGTGACCTTGCCAGGAGTTAAACCTCCTCTCCCTGACCGCAAGGTCCCCTGGGGAATGTAGTTCTCTTCAGGGCAGGTACCCAGGACTTGAGCATTGACAGTTAAAGTCCCAGTGCCCTACATGATGTTATGATGTGGAATACCAGAAACCAAAAATCACAAAACCATGACACTCCCACTGTAATGTGAAGGGTGCAGTGCTTGTGAATGGGGATGGAACGGACATTGGAAGTGAAAATAGCCGGCATCTGAAGAGAGCTGGGGAAACCCGATATCCCATGTGAGCACTGGAAGCCTGGGGAGAGGAGGGGGTGAAACTGAAATATGATGTATGTAATGTCTGTGATGATGAGAGTTTGGAAAGTGAAATGGGTTTGGGAAAAACAAGCTGAGCAAGGCAAAGTTGAGCAAGGTTAACAGGGATGTCCCTTACCTAGAAGAAGAGGTAAGGGGAGCCTGGAAGGACTCAGGGAGAGTTCCACCCTGCCAGGACCGAAAGTAGCAGGGGAAGCAGGGTAAAGAGATTTATTTTCTTGTACCTTTGGGTGCCTCTTACTCTGTGCTGCATCAAGAACTATTAGCCGTACATGATTTTTGTAATAGTTGTAGGAGCCACTGGCAAGAGAAGTTTACTTTTTTTTTTGGAGTAATTAAATATAGGCTAGGAGAACAAGTAGGAATATATAAATTCTTGTACATGCCAGGTTCTCCAAAAACATTATTGGGGCATGACATGTTAGAATAGTTGAATGTAGAGATCAAATTCAGTAGAGACAATTGGAGCTACTTGTCAAGTAAGACCAATGGACTGAAAATTTTAAGTCTGGCTTGAACACAAACTGGGAAAACCAATGTTGTACTCCCAGAAGTTATGTAAATCCTAAATTGGGTATACACAGGATTGCAGGCATCAGGAATGCCTGGCAGAACCAAAAATGCAGCCCAGTGAAAGTTAAGTTAAAGATGGGAGCCAGCCCAACCAGGGTAAAGCAATGTCCTATGAGGATACAAGACTGTAGGAGGATAAAAGAAATAAAAATAACTTTTTGGATTTTGGATTACTAATTGGATAGAAATCCAAATACAAGACCCCAATCTTGCAAATGAAAAATTGGATGGCAAGAGATATAGTTTGGTACAAGGTTTGAGGGCAATTAATAGAAAAGTTGAATATACACAACTCATGGTGTATATCTTTATTAACCAAGTGTCATGGTTCTATGTTTTTATGGTTTCAGTATTCCACATCAAAACATCATGTAGCGTACGGGGCATTAAACTGTCACTGGCCCAATCCCAGCTACCTATCCCTGTACATTACAGAAGTCACGGGATCTGGTCCTTCCAGGTGGGGGGGGGCGCTCTCTTGCTGCCTTGCAGTGGGTGCAGGAGGGTGCTTTCCTAGCTGTTCCAAGCTTTTCAGGTTTGACTCGGTCCCGGGAACTCTCTCTCTCATCTTGTCTGATTTATTCATCTCAATTTCAATTAAATTGTATATATTGTGTTATCTTGTATTCCGATATTATAGTAGAATAAGTTTTCCTCCATAGATTGTTGCCGCTGTTCTTTTCCTCCCTTCCTTCCTTCCCATTTTTGTGGGACTGGGGTGGATGGGGAGGGCAGAGGCCTGTCGCCCCTGTCACAGACATAGATTGATCTAGTCAACTCCGTGACAGATTTTTGGCGCCCAACGTGGGGCAGCTGCTTTTTAGCTTTTAGAACGAATCTCTTTTTCTCTCTGCTCTTAGAGAGCTTCGTTATGGAGCATTATCAGTAGTTCAGGTTTCTGTGCTGGAAAACCTGACCTTGAAAGATTAGGCGTACTGCCAGTGTTCTGGGATATTTGTAAACTTTGAGCACTACTTAGTCTGAGTAGTGCCTTTTTTCCTTTTCCTTTTTTTTCCCCTCCTCTTGTTAGCTTCAATTCATTAACCCGTTTTCAGCAAGCACCAGCAATGAACCCACTCGTTATCATGGGAGTGCTGGGTAAAGGATTAAAAGCAATGGTTTTAGTCACAACCTACTGGCCAATAATCCATCTCACACTTACGTGTTTTGGAATTGCATCCGTGTATAACTATCTAAGGGCACTGATGGAGACACCTATGTTTTACCTATATACAATGTGGTATGATTTGAACTTTGACATCTACATCCCAGAAGGAGTGGCTAATTTCACAAACAACTACATCCCAGAAGGAATGGCTAATTTCACAAACAACTACATCCCAAATGGAATAGCTAATTTTACAAACAACACGATGTTCAGACCAGTCTCCGGGTTTTCTTCTCGGTTTTTCAAACGTCTTTTGAATCCTGAATTAATAGTCATGTTGGTGTGCGTGTCATCAATTTTCCTGAATGTATTCCAAATTCATTCGTAATGAGGGGAAGGAGTCTCCTCCAAAACTAGAGAATGATGATTGGTAGGGAATATGGAGAGGTTTAGGAAAGGTCTTAGAAGCATGGGGACCCGCAGTGTCATGGCATTTTACTCTTGAACACCTGTGGGATCCTGAGAAACTAAGCCAGTATTTGAGTCAGGGACTATGCGGCTTACATAAATCTAAAGAGGTACAACTTATTTGGGGTTTGGCTTGTGCTTACTGTACCCTATATAATACCATTCTGGAGAGAGAGAGTTTCCCAGCTGAGGTTCAAGCCAAAGGGGAAAATCCCCAAGTCAAATCTAATCAATCACAGGAGACACCAGTAACAATACCAGTTGCTCCTGTGGAGGGCAAGAAATGGAAACAAGTGTCTTCGCGTCTTGAACGAAAAAGAGAAGAAGAGGAGGAGGAGGAGGTGGAGGAAGATCCAGGCAAGGGGCCCTCCTCAGAACCACCACCATCGCGAAAGGCAAAAGGGAAAACTAAGAGACATGCAGAAGAGAGTGATGAAGAGGAAATCTCTATTACTACTCGCCGGCCTCTAAAGATGACTGAAATCCAAGGTTCAAGAAAGGAGTTTACACGGCGCCCGAATGAAAGTCTTGTTTCCTGGTTGGTTTGCTGTTGGGACAGTGGGGCCCATAGCGTGTCTCTGGATGGTAATGAAGCTCGCCAACTAGGCGCCATTGCCAGAGATCCAGCTATTGATAGAGGAATTAGTCGATGCTCGGATGAGGCTGCCTCCCTCTGGGAATGAGTGTTAATAGCTGTGAAGAAAAAGTATCCCTTCAAAAACGGCTTGAAGATTGCGATGAAGAAATGGGATACAGTTGAAAAGGGTAGCCAGTATTTGAGGGAAATAGGCGTGGTGGAAATGTTGTATGACCCTAACTTTGTTCCTAACCAACCACACCAAAACCGTGACCCTGAAAAGGTGAGGACAACGCCTGAGATATGGCAGAAAATCGTGACAACCGCGCCGGACAAATATGCCTTTACACTATTGTCAGCGTGTGACAGATACCAGGAACAACAGAGAAATCCCTTAGTTTTCAAATTAATTGTTATGCTCCAAAACGACGAACAATTGCTGTCCCCAATTCATGCTGCCGTGGCTGCAGTATCCAAAATGACGGAGCAGGTGTCTGAACTGATTAACCGTGAGAAACCTGTAGCAGTATCAGAAACACTTGATGAAGATCAAAAGAATCAAATGAGTCTAGTGAAGGATGTGAAGGAGGTGAAGGAGACGATGAAATTTTTGCGAGCCCACCTAACTAAAGACGATGAACCTTCCTTCTCACGTGCACCATCAAAAATCTCAGCTGTTAGAGGCAGACGCTCTCCGGCTCAAGTAAGGAATAATACACCGTGAATTGCTGTCACTGCCCCAATTCCAAGTACCTATCACTGTACATTACAGAAGTCACGGGATCTGGCCCTTCCGGGCGCGGTGGCGCACGCCTGTAATCCCAGCTACTCGGGAGGCTGAGCCCGCCGGATCGCTTGAGCCCAGGAGTTCTGGGCTGCAGTGCGCTATGCCGAGCGGGCGTCCGCGCTAAGGCCGGCATCAATATGGTGAGCCCCGGGGAGCCGAGGCACACCAGGTTGCCTAAGGAGGGGTGAACCGGCCCAGGTCGGAAACGGAGCAGGTCAAAACTCCCGTGCCGGTCAGTAGCGGGATCGCGCCTGTGAATAGCCACTGCAGCGTAGCCTGGGCAACACAAAGAGCAGCGGCAACAATCTATGGAGGAAAACTTATTTTACTATAATATCGGAATACAAGATAACACAATAGATACAATTTAATTGAAATTGGGATGAATAAATCAGACAAGGTGAGAAAGGGAGAGTTCCCGGGACCGATTCAAACCTGAAAAGCTTGGAACGGCTAGGAAAGCACCCTCCAGCACCCACTGCAAGGCAGCAAGAGAGCGCCCCCCCCACCCGGAAGGGCCAGATCCCGTGACTTCTGTAATGTACAGTGATAGGTACTTGGAATTGGGGCAGTGACACTTTAATGCCCCGTACACTACATGATGTTTTGATGTGGAATACTGAAACCCAAAAACAAAAACAAAAACAAAAAACATAGAACCATGACATTCCACCCCTTATTCTACATCATTACATCATGCTTAAAATATATATACATATATACAAACAAACAAAAAATGATTAAAATGCACACATGGCTATATACATATACATAGAATTAGTAACTGCACTCCCCCGGCATCAAGTTTCCTTGTGGTACACACTGGACATCCCCATTCTTCTGCATTACCCACCAAGTGGATCCTGGTCCCTGGGCAAAAACTGTACCACGAAGAGGTTTGCCCTTTCCAGAAGCTGGAAGAACCCAAACTGCCTTTCCTAACATGTTCTTTACATGTACAACAGGGACTTTATCTCCCTCTACGGTATGTAGGGAACTGGATTGATTAGGACCATCACGATTAATAGATCCTCTGGTATTGACTAACCAGGTGGCTTCTGCCAAATGCTTCTCCCAGTGCTTAAATGTTCCGCCACCCAGTGCTTTTAGCATCGTTTTTAACAATCCATTGTATCGTTCAATTTTACCAGAGGCTGGTGCATGATAGGGAATATGGTAAATCCACTCAATGCCATGATCTTTGGCCCAAGTATTTACAAGAGAATTTTTGAAATGAGTCCCATTATCTGACTCAATCCTTTCCGGGGTGCCATGTCGCCACAGGACTTGTTTCTCGAGACCCAGTATGGTGTTTCGGGCGGTAGCATGGGGTACTGCATATGTTTCAAGCCACCCAGTGGTTGCCTCCACCATAGTAAGCACATAATGCTTACCATTGCAAGATCGTGGCAAGGTGATATAATCAACCTGCCATGCCTCCCCATATTTGTACTTTTGCCATCGCCCTTCTTCCCACAGAGGTTTCATCCTCTTGGCTTGTTTGATGATGGCACATGTTTCACAGTTATGAATAACCTGTGCAATGGCATCCATAGTTAAGTCCACCCCTCGGTCTCTAGCCCATTTGTATGTTGCATCTCTCCCTTGATGACCTGAGGTCTCATGGGCCCACCGAGCCAGAAATAATTCACCCTTGTTCTGCCAGTCCAGGTCTAATTGAGCCACCTCAATTCTGGCAGCTCGGTCTACCTGATGGTTATTTTGCTGTTCTTCAGTAGCCCGACTCTTGGGCACATGAGCATCTACATGGCGCACCTTTACAACCATAGTCTTTGTTCGGGCAGCAATGTCTTTCCACAGTTCAGCAGCCCAGATAGGTTTACCCCTTCTTTGCCAGTTATTTTGCTCCCACTGCTGTAACCACCCCCATAAGGCATTTGCTACCATCCATGAGTCAGTGTAAAGATAGAGCATTGGCCACCTCTCCCGCTCAGCGACATCTAAGGCCAGTTGGACAGCCTTTACCTCTGCAAATTGGCTTGATTCGCCTTTCCCTTCAGTGGCCTCTGCAACTCGTCGTGTGGGGGGGAAAGGGATAATAGAGTATATTGGACTGTGTGGATTCGATGGCCTGGCACATCAGAACCACTGAAATATAAGGCCCTGGTGGACACTGGTGCACAGTGCACTCTGATGCCCTCGAGTCATGAAGGGACAGAATCAATCCATATTTCTGGAGTGACCGGGGGCTCTCAAGAATTGACTGTGTTGGAGGCCGAGATAAGCCTCACTGGTAAGGACTGGCAAAAACATCCTATTGTGACGGGCCCAGGGGCTCCATGTATACTAGGTATTGATTATCTCAGAAGGGGGCATTTCAAGGATCCTAAGGGGTATCGATGGGCTTTTGGAATAGCTGCTGTGGACACAGACAACATTAAGCAGCTGTCTGTTTTGCCTGGCCTGTCAGAAGATCCATCTGCTGTGGGGCTGCTGCGAGTAAAAGAGCAACAGGTACCAATTGCTACAAAAGTGGTGCACAGGCGTCAGTACCGCACCAACAGGGATTCTTTGCTCCCCATTCATAAGTTAATTCGTCAACTAGAGAGCCAGGGAGTGATCAGCAAAACTCACTCGCCTTTTAACAGCCCCATATGGCCAGTGCGTAAAGCCAGTGGAGAATGGAGGCTGACGGTGGACTACCGTGGCCTGAATGAAGTCACACCCCCACTGAGTGCTGCTGTGCCAGACATGTTAGAACTCCAGTATGAACTGGAGTCAAAAGAGGCCAAATGGTATGCCACCATTGACATTGCTAATGCCTTCTTTTCCATCCCTTTGGCCAAAGAATGTAAGCCACAGTTTGCTTTCACATGGAGGGGCATTCAGTATACCTGGAACCGTTTGCCCCAGGGGTGGAAACACAGCCCGACCATTTGCCATGGGTTGATTCAAACTGTATTGGAACAGGGCAGTGCTCCTGAGCACCTGCAGTACATTGATGACATCATTGTGTGGGGCGATACAGCACAAGAAGTCTTCACAAAAGGAGAGAGGATGATCCAAATTCTTCTGAGTGCTGGTTTTGCTATTAAGCGAAGCAAAGTGAAAGGACCTGCCCAGGAGATCCAGTTCCTAGGTATAAAGTGGCAAGATGGCCGTCATCACATCCCGACAGATGTGATCGACAAAATCACTGCTATGTCTCCACCCACTAGCAAAAGAGAGACACAATCTTTTCTGGGTGCAGTGGGCTTTTGGAGAATGCATGTTCCAAACTACAGCCTCATTGTAAGCCCCCTTTATTATGTGACGCGAATGAGAAATGAGTTTACATGGGGCCCTGAGCAGCAGCAGGCTTTTGAACAGATTAAACAGGAGATAGCCCGTGCCGTGGCCCTAGGGCCAGTACGAACGGGACAGGGTATAAAGAACATCCTCTACACTGCTGCTGGAGAGAACGGTCCCACTTGGAGTTTGTGGCAAAGAGCCTCAGGAGAGACACGAGGCCGACCCCTGGGATTCTGGAGTCGGGCATACAGAGGGTCTGAAGAGCACTACACTCCAACTGAGAAGGAGATCTTAGCCGCTTATGAAGGGGTTCGGGCTGCTTCCGAAATAGTCGGTACTGAAACACAGCTCCTTCTGATATGGAACGCTTCACGAATTTGCGAGTCATCCTTGCGCAGGGGCCATGCTAATCTTCTCTGTATCGTTCCAATTTTAGTATATGTGCTGCCGAAGCACTATGTCAATCTATGTCCGTGACAGGGGCGACAGGCCTCTGCCCTCCCCCCTCCACCCCAGTCCCACAAAAATGGGAAGGAAGGAAGGGAGGAAAAGAGCAGCGGCAACAATCTATGGAGGAAAACTTATTTTACTATAATATCGGAATACAAGATAACACAATAGATACAATTTAATTGAAATTGGGATGAATAAATCAGACAAGGTGAGAAAGGGAGAGTTCCCGGGACCGATTCAAACCTGAAAAGCTTGGAACGGCTAGGAAAGCACCCTCCAGCACCCACTGCAAGGCAGCAAGAGAGCGCCCCCCCCACCCGGAAGGGCCAGATCCCGTGACTTCTGTAATGTACAGTGATAGGTACTTGGAATTGGGGCAGTGACACTTTAATGCCCCGTACACTACATGATGTTTTGATGTGGAATACTGAAACCCAAAAACAAAAACAAAAACAAAAAACATAGAACCATGACAATTGCCTTATGGTATTACCTACGTGACCATGGAGAAGACATGAGGAAGTGGCACCGTCAACCTACTCCTGTACTACGAGCACGGGTGCAAGAATTACAAGGCAGATCAACCACCAGTGCAGTTGCTCCAGTTACCACAGGTAATGAATAGGGGGGCCCTTCCCTCAGTCAGGGGGGGGAAAGGGATAATAGAGTATATTGGACTGTGTGGATTCGATGGCCTGGCACATCAGAACCACTGAAATATAAGGCCCTGGTGGACACTGGTGTACAGTGCACTCTGATGCCCTCGAGTCATGAAGGGACAGAATCAATCCATATTTCTGGAGTTACCGGGGGCTCTCAAGAATTGACTGTATTGGAGGCCGAGATAAGCCTCACTGGTAAGGACTGGCAAAAACATCCTATTGTGACTGGCCCAGGGGCTCCGTGTATATTAGGTATTGATTATCTCAGAAGGGGGCATTTCAAGGATCCTAAGGGGTATCGATGGGCTTTTGGAATAGCTGCTGTGGACACAGACAACATTAAGCAGCTGTCTGTTTTGCCTGGCCTGTCAGAAGATCCGTCTGTTGTGGGGCTGCTGAGAGTAAAAGAGCAACTAGAGAGCCAGGGAGTGATCAGCAAAACTCACTCGCCTTTTAACAGCCCCATATGGCCAGTGCGTAAAGCCAGTGGAGAATGGAGGCTGATGGTGGACTACCGTGGCCTGAATGAAGTCACACCCCCACTGAGTGCTGCTGTGCCGGACATGTTAGAACTCCAGTATGAACTGGAGTCAAAAGCAGCCAAATGGTATGCCACCATTGACATTGCAAATGCCTTCTTTTCCATTCCTTTGGCCAAAGAATGTAAGCCACAGTTTGCTTTCACCTGGAGGGGCATTCAGTATACCTGGAATCGTTTGCCCCAGGGGTGGAAACTCAGCCCGACCATTTGCCATGGGTTGATCCAAACTGTATTGGAACAGGGCAGTGCTCCTGAGCACCTGCAGGACATTGATGACATCATTGTGTGGAGGCGATACAGCAGAAGAAGTCTTCACAAAAGGAGAGCGAATAATCCAAATTCTTCTGAGTGCTGGTTTTGCTATTAAGTGAAGCAAAGTGAAAGGACCTGCCCAGGAGATTCAGTTCCTAGGTATAAAGTGGCAAGGTGGCCGTCGTCACATCCCAACAGATGTGATCGACAAAATCACTGCCATGTCTCCGCCCACTAGCAAAAGAGAGAGACAATCTTTTCTGGGTGCAGTGGGCTTTTGGAGAATGCATGTTCCAAACTACAGCCTCATTGTAAGTCCCCTTTATTATGTGACGTGAATGAGAAATGATTTTACATGGGGCCCTGAGCAGCAGCAGGCTTTTGAACAGATTAAACAGGAGATAGCCCGTGCTGTGGCCCTAGGGCCAGTACGAATGGGACGGGGTATAAAGAACATCCTCTATACTGCTGCGGGAGAGAACGGTCCCACTTGGGAGTTTGTGGCAAATAGCCTCAGGAGAGACCTGAGGCCGACCCCTGGGATTCTTGAGTCGAGCCTACAGGGGTAAAACTGAGCCAGGAAGCTGGACTATCCTGATCACAGTTGTTGCCTTTGGCTCTCCTTAGTACCAGAATAAAACCTAGAGCTAAAGAGGGGTTAAGTCCTTTCAAAATACTGTACAGAAGGCCTTATGTTGTACAAAAGGGGATTTTTACCCAAGTAGGGAGCAAAATGCTAACTGAGCATGTGATAAGTCTACAGGAATAGCTCTGAGAAAAAGAGAAACTGGATCTAGGAACTAGAGCCCAAGGCCTTGATATGGCTCGATAATATGAATGTAACAAATCTCTTTCAGATTCGCCCCTGGAACCAAGGTGGTTAGGTCTGTTCCAGGTGCTGCTAACTTCCCACACAACAGTAAAAGCATTGTGGATAAATCATACTAGAGTTAAGAAGGTCCATCGAACACAGTGAGAACTGAAATCAGCTGGACCCTTAAAATTGTGAATCCAAAGACAGAAATGTGGGCTTTTGTAATTGTTGGAAATGTTGATTTGATGAGTGCAGCATTTGATCTAAATACTTATGCATCTCTTGTGACAAACATCGTTACGTATCAGTATTGTTTGGTATGTGGGCAAGCTAAGGATTTAAACTTTTCTCTTCTTGTTGTTCTCGATGATTTTAAGGCAAGAAATCAAGCTGTTGCAGGGTTTGAGTCACTGTCCTGGTGGGTGATGATCAACAAGAATGTAGATTGGATTAACTACATCTGTTCTAATCAATGGAGATTTACAAATTATACAAAGAGTGCAATAAAGAGAATTGCAGGACAATTATAGGCCACAAGTAGGGTGGCCTGAGAAAATAGGATCTCCTAAGATATGATAAAAGAGTGTATATGTAATGATGGGTATTGTTGTTGCACACCTTCATCCCAATTACACAGCTCTGGATGACGTCATAACTAAGGCATTGCAAGGGCTTGGTGCCACCCTTGTCAATGAAGTGGCAGAAAAATCAGGAATAGATACTTCTGTCACTGGATGGTTGGAGTCCTGGTTTGGTGAATGGAAAGCGGTGACTGTATCCACATATACTTCTTTGATGGTAGCAGCAGGAGCCTTGATGGCCACTGGTTGCTGTGTTATCCCCTTTGTGAGGGGACTAGTAGAGTGACTGATAGAGAGAGCACTATTGAAGCAAGCACTAATGGAGCCATTACATTTGGATAAAATTATGGTATTAGAGGAGATGGGAGATAAGGAAAGTGAAGACGAGGGAGATGTCTATAAAAGTGAACCTTAAAAAAAAATTGCAGAAATCAACAATGTATGAAAAAGAAAAAGGGGGGAATTGTGAGAATCAAGTGTTGTTTCTGCATTAGAATTGTATAATATTATTTTTATTTTATGATCTCTGCTATCATAGTTCTTTTTGGGAGTCCCTCTACTTAACTTGGGGAAGATCTCTGATAAGTTTACATCACTTATCGTATAGACGAACCTTCCCAGGAACACACACTCTGTATAGAGGTGTATAGATGTATATTTTGTCATACACACTGCAAGAATATCCTGCACGAGAGCAAACCAGAGAACAGCCATGGCATGCCTGAGGAAGCGCCTGAAGAGACATTGGGAAGGCCTGACATCATCCCCCAGTGCTCTTTGTTTAACGATGATGACTTTAAAGAAAATCGCCATATCAATAGGACAAGGAGAGCACGGAGACATCTTGGAAACAACAGGATGACTACTGACTGGCACTAGATAACAAATAAATTAACAAGTAAATAGCAAATGTGAACCTTCTGATAAGATTGTGAACCTGGAGTACCCAGCCAGTGGGGAAACAGGGGAGGGGGGAGGCAAGGGGGAGAAAACAGGGTATAAAGGCTGTCATGATGTGTTCATAGGCGCGCTCCTGCTTGCGGGACGCCAGCCATTGCAATCGCGAGTAAATTTTGCTTTTATCAGAGATACCGTCCTGACAAAATTACTTGGATATTTCCAACATTATTAATTACGGTTTGTTTGTATATATTAAGCATGATGTAGTGATGTAGAATAAGGGGTGGAATGTCACAGTTTTGTGATTTTTGGTTTTCGGTATACCACATCATAACATCATGTAGTGCACTGGGAGTTGAAGTGTTAATGCCAGTAGCTGTTCCAGGTACCTGTCCCCTGAAGAAGAAGAACTACATGTCCCAGGGGGCTGCACGATCAGAGAGGAAGATATGTCACGGAAGTCACGGCATCTTGCTCTCAAACAGGAACTGGTCATTTTTTTTTCCTCTCATTTTTTTGCTCACTGCCTGGCAGATAGTGTGGAGGTGCTTCCAAACCGTGTGCTTTCAGATTTCTCAGTTTTGGAAAACCCTCTCTCTCACTCCTATTTTATTTGATTTATTAGTCTCAATTTCAATTACATTGTGTTATCTTGCATTCTGATATCATAGTTAGTAAAATAAGTTTTCCTCCTTAGGTCGTTGCCGCTGTTCTGTTTTTTCTGCCTTGAGCCCAGCTCCCATCTCCTTACCCCTTTTCTTTTTCCCTTCCCATTTTTGGAGGCTGGGGTACCCACGGGCCTACTGCCCCCCATCACGGGCGTAGATTGATCTACATAACTCTGTGACAGTATTATAGTGTGTTATCTTGCATTCCGATATCTTATTTAGTAAATTAGTTTGTTTCTCCTCAGATCGTTGCTGCTGTTCTGTTTTTAGGACCATCTCTCTACCCTTTTCCCCTTTTCCTTTTCCCAGTCCATGGGTCCCCCCGCCCTGCTGGTCACGGAACTGGGCCTAACCAGCTCTCAAAACGTTGACAACAGTCTACCAATCAAATCTATGTATTTCCAATTTGAAGAGAAGTATGTTGTGGGGGACCATATAAAGTTCTTATTGAAGTACAGATAGATGACTTCAGTGGCTCTTCCCTTATCCACTGACATAGTCCATCATAGAAGGACACCATATTGGTCAGGCAGGACCAGCCCTTGTTGAAGTCATGCTGATTGTCATGTATCAACTCCCTCTCTTCCACATGGCCTAGCATTGCTTTGAGGAACATCTGCTCCATGTTCTTCCCTGGCACATGTGACGTCTGATGCACGGACTGAGATGTGAATGATCCAAATCGTTTATTACAGGTTGTAACATCCCTTGTATACATTCACAAGTTTTCTTATCTTTTCCACTCGCCTTTACATGTCAACAAAACATTCCACAAACACTGTGCATGCAGGCACTTATCCAATCAGAGCCATGAGTTGTTCCAAGCCGTACTCTCTTCCTCCAGTCAAGGTTGTCTTCATGTGGCCATCACACAGTTTACTCGACTTTGTTTTTCTCTTCTTCAGGAGGTGTCCTTGGTTCTCAGCGTTGCTTTTTCATGCTGTTTATCTTGCTCCACAGCTCCACAGCTGCTGCTCTGAACAGTCTTTCTTGTATTCCCACAGGCACAGAGGTGAGACAGACAGGTTGGTCATTCCCTGTGTCGTCCTTTCCACCCTTCTTAAAAATTGTTGCAACATTGCCTTTTTTCAAGTCACCATGGACTTCACCTGACCACCATGACAAATATCATTGAGAGTGGCTTGGCCACTATGTCAGTCAATTTTCTCAGGACTCTGGGATGCATCTCAGTGGGACCCATGGTCTTGTGGATGTTCAGGTTCTTCATGTAGTCATGAATCTGATCTTTGCTTACAATGGGAGGGACATTGCTCCCCCAGTCATACTTTCCGATCTATCTACTAGAGGGCTGTGTGAAGAGCAATCCCCAGTAAAGACAGAGGAAAAAGTTTTTGAGAACCTCAGCCGAGAAGCCCATTGTTACAAGCCTGCCTGTATTGCTCCTTAGGGAAAATAACACCCTCTTGGAATTTCCTTTTCTGGTTTACATCCCTGTAGAAGCCTTTCTTGTTCTTCTTTGCATCCCTTGCCAAGTCCAGTTCCAGTTGGGCCTTGGCCTTCCTGACCCCATCCCTACACAGCCTAGCTGCATCCCTATATACTTCCCAGGGTACCTGTCCCTGCTTCCACTGCCTGTGCATTTTCTCCTTGCACTTGTTTGACCATCAGGTCCTGGTTCAGCCAATCTGATCTCTTGCCTTCATTTTCTGACTTCCTACACTTGGAAGCCCAGAACTGTACATAATACTGGTGTGGTGTGGCCTTGCCAGTGCTGAACCAGAGGGAAAGGATCACCTCTCTTGACCTGATGGCAGTAGTTTACCTAATGCAGCCCAGGCTACCATTAGCCTTCTTTGCAGCAAGGGCACATTTCTGGCCCATGTTCAACTTGGTGTCCACCAGGACCCCTCAAGTCTTTTTCTGCCAAGCTACTTTACAGTTGAGTGTCCACCCAGCCTGTACTGATGCCTGGGGTTGTTCTTCCCCAGGTGCAGGACTTTGCACTCCTCCTTATTAAGCTGCATATGGGTTCTGTCAGCCCATTTCTCCAGCTTGTCCAGGTCCTTCTGGATGGCAACTCAACCCTCTGTTGTATCATCAACTGCTCCCAGTATCATCCATGAATTTAATGAGGGTGCACTCCTTTCCACTGTCCAGAGATGTTGGTGACTTGGTGCCAAAAATATATTTTGGAGTAGCCATATGAAACTTTCCTATCTGTATTTAAAAAAAAGAGTTAGAAAAAGGGACATTTCATCTTTTCAGCATCCAAAGTCAAGTTTGACAATTTACATTTAATGATATAAAAAATGATTACTATGAAGAACTTATGTGTCATAAGAAAATTCACAGCACTGTGTTATTACTCTCTTCATTACTCATCACCTCCATTTTGGAACAATTCTACTTTTTTTTTTTTTTTTTAGTGAGTAAAATAAAATTCAGTTTTTTGTTAAGCACATTAACTGATACACTTGTCTGCTTTGAAGTAAATGTTGACAAACACTTCTACCGTAACCCACTGATGAACTGATGCTAACAGTGTGAGCTTTAGTATGTTCTGGAATTAGAGGCTCCCCACAGACTTGCACAATCTTCTAAAGAGGAATTTTTCTGCCTTTGATAAAATACAATTTAAATATTATGTTTTATCTCAGTCAAATTCTATTTTTGATGTTCCTACAGACTTGACAAAGAAGAAAAAAGGTTTTGGCTAGTAAGGAAACTTATTTCATAGGGGAAAGCTTTATACCAGCATACATGACTCAACATCAATATACTAAGTAGTTTTTAACTAAAAAAGAATCCAAACAAACAAACCTAAAGAAACTGCCTTTTCACAACCTGAAGTCACATCACTACATTTTGTTCATGCAAGCAAACTTTGCAGTCATGAGTTGCACATAAAGGATTTATTTTAAATGTTTTAAGGATAGAGTTACATCATAATTATAAAAATTACTTACAGAATTAAGTAACAGATTTAAAGTATTCATACTTATAAATGCAGAAAACAGGGAACTGTCTAAATTGTTCAAAATAAAGTAAAAATAATGAAACTGAGTTCTAAAGATGAAGTCATAACCTATTTCTATAATGTAAATACAAAGACATCTGTACTATACACATACCAAGAACCATCCAAATTGCACTAATGAATGATCTAAAATACAAAAAGCACAGCATTTTCAAGGAACCAAAAACTGTTTTTACCATTTTTTCCCCTGAAACAAGTGTAATATATTCTGTCTGAAAATAAAGCCTCCCTTTTAAAATAATTAATTTAAAGAAGGCTTCTACCTATTGTAATAAGTAAGACTTTCCCCAAAGTATTTCAGTCTTCACATAGTCCAACTTAGTTTAGGGTTTGCCATTCAAAAGAAGAAAATAAGTAGTGTTGTACTAATCAATTGTGATTCTATTTATTCTTGAACAGAATACATGATCCCTTCAAATGCTGTATGACATATACAACTGGAAAATTACCTTCCGTTGGCACTATGTTTGCCTCACCAGTGCATTTAATCCTACTAACAACCATTTAAACAGCACAATAAGCAAATTCACAAAAAAATGAACAACCCCCCTCTCCCTCAAAAAGAAAGAAAGAAAGAAAAAACAGAACAAAACCCAAATCTAAACATTATAACATGCAACTTTGTTACATTGAGTGTTCTAACTTTCTAAGCATGCAGAGAAGGATGGCCCAGGTTTAATTTTTTTTTGTTTTAAGAAGTTTTACATGGCAGCTTGACATCACACACGCACACAATATACAACAATACTACAGCAGGTTTTAGAGAGGCCAATAACTTTTATCCAAAGATCCATGTAATGTGCCATCACAAGCTCTATGATAAATTTGGAAAGCAATGTTGAACCTCTAGAACAAGGGGTCAACAATTAGTTACCAGGTTAACAAAAGCACTGCATGCAGATCCGAAGCATTAGCCTAAAACAAAGCCCAAAGCAGATGTCAGGGAGTAGAATCAGTCTCAAGCCTCAAAAATGTGTTTCTTAAGCTATCAAACAAAAACAAAATAAAAAAATAACCCTACCAAACAAATTAAAAAAACCAAAACCCCAAACCTTAAGAAAAAATATGAAAAGAAAACAAAAAACAACTGTGTAACAAACAACAGTGACATCTAAAAACAACCAGAAATTTGACACTTTATAGATTATATTCTAATTATCAAAATACCTGATATATTAGGATGGTTTGCATAATACCCACAAATGCAAGCCTAATGCTAAAAATGTTACAGTAGACCTAAACCTCAGCTATTTCAAAACATTCCTTAGACATATAGCCCAAAATTCCTTGTACCAAGTTATTAACGTATCTTGTGTATAATCAGTACACTCACTCATTCTTGTGCCACAAATATCAACTGGGGCTCATGGAGCCAGGCTCAGCTTTAAGATTTACATGCAGGACTCTAAGAGTCAATAGAAAGCACATAACAGATCTGCAGGATGAAAGCACTGTGTTGCAAATCTGCTCACTTTGTTCAAAACAGAAGGAAAATTTGCAACTCAGGTACTTAGTGCTTGAGTACTGGATTGAGAATCTGTGAACTGAAATACAATTGCCTGCCTTGGGTTGCCCATGATGGAATACTGGACAGAATGTAATATAGTAGCAAGAGACAAAGAATTAAGGTATCATATTTATATGGTATTACCATTCAACAGCATAATGAAGCACAAACCTTAAGGCTAAAATATAAAATCAGGAAAAGGACAGAAAGGGGCTTAAACCACTGACTCTTTGATATCAAGAATACTAAAAATAGAGGTCAAACCTTTGATCTTTGATTAATAGCACCTCTACTGAATCCTTCCACTAAGAGCATAAGATTGTATATATCTATGCATTCCTTCTTTCCATCAGTAGTAACTGTCTTCACATACTGTATTACTGTGAAGCTGTACTTTGAAGCTTGTAGAGTTCTGCTCTAAAGTAACAACAATTTTGTTGCTGTGCAATTTTGTTGCCTTGTTGCAATTCTGATGCTTTTAAAAGATGCTAAACTTAAAAAATAATGAAATCCTAACCTCGATTTACAACCATCTTGCAAGATTAAAACTGTGAAAGGATTTGGCTGCTATTTATATCCACAGTCTAATGCAGATGACTGAACCACTGAGACTGCCTATAGCTTCCATTAGATAGTACACCACTAGCATGCAGAACTCTAGTGCTCACATAATGAAATTCATGTTAACATACCTCTAAGGAAGTACACCACAAAAGGCAACAACAGGTTTAAGCTGTAGATTTCTTTGGACACTCCTTACATGGAAAAGTCAGAAAAACAATATATTGGGAACATATATTCTTGAACCAAGATGGTTGAGAACAAAAGCAAGAAGGCTGCAGGTCACAGTCTCCTGTAGAGGCATGGGTTCGAATCCCACTCCTCTGGGTGTGAGATTCAAACAGAATCGTCTGCAGACTGAGTAGAAGGCAATAAATTCTTCTTCTCTAAAGGAGGTCTTCAAAGTAAGAGGACTCCATCTCCACCCTTGAGATTGTATTTACCATGTAAAACATTAACTACGGTTAGGCTTTTAAGTCTACAGATATCCAGTTTGGTAGGTTCTAACATTAAATGAGAGACTACTGATTGACAATGCATAGACTGAAGTCTTCTTAAGTAGTATATATACTGTTAAACTTGTGGCACCAAGTACTTGGGTTTTGCTAAGAAATGTGTATAACAAAAGAAAGTACAACATTTAGGATTGAAGGTAGCTTTTTTGTGTCTATAAGGTGTATAAGTCAAACACTTGATATCTTATTGCCCCGTGACTACTAAAAATGCACAATTGTTTCCATGTACTGAAAGTTTATAAAAAGCTTAATGTAAAAAAAAAAAAAAAAGCCTAGAAACACAGTAAATTTATGTTACTTGGGTTAGGCACTCCTTACTGCTTCATAAACCATTCAAATCTTTGAGAAAAGTCACCTCTGACTCAACCTGGAAAACAAGGACTGCCAGCAGCAAAGAAATTAACTGTAATGTTACAAAAGAAGACATAAAAATAGCAAACTACATTTGCATGTGGCAGTTGAAGAGGTGAGTGTAACATTGAAGAAAATGTTAAAAATCTATGAAAACAATTAGATTACAATATTAGATTGACTTTACACAGCTTGATTTTGCAGCTGTTCTATGCTTTTAACTCCCTCCTACCCAAATATATTGACTTTCATCAAGAAATTGAGTTCTCTTATGCAAAATTTGTCACATTCACATAAATGTTTGTAACATTCAGAACAAAACAGGTTTGCTAGCAGAGACTGCGAGTTCACAGGGACATTTAAGCTTTTGTTTAACTGAAAAGCAGTCAAGTCTTTGTGTCTACAAATTTTACATTTAATAGTTCCACAAATTTGGCAAAATTTCATGACGATATCTAGGATGTCTTCACCAAATCATAGACATAAATATGGAAATCATCATCAAATTTGATGAAATAGACAGATGGTTTGGCTTCAACTTGATGAATTACCATGCCAGTCCTTTTTGATCCATCTTCTTTGGCATATTCCACTTGTTTGCCTACCAGGCTGTCCACAACTTCACCTGGTTCCCGTTCTGCTGGAGGCGAATCATCTGCAATACAAAAATATAATGTCCTTTGGGAGACATTTATGTTTTTTCTTTTTCCAGTATAGAAAACTACAATCTTCTTTACAAGTTATAATCGCAAGTTTAAAATGCAGAGCATGCCCAAAATGAATTGTTCAAACAGTTTTTCAGTTTTTCAGTTTCAGTTTTTCTTTAAGGTAATGCTATCTTCAATTTTATGAAGTCAAAAATATCACTTTACTTGGCTAGAAAAATAAATATTGACATGAAGGTTCACACACTAGTTACAGAACATATTTGTAGATAATTGAATTTAAGCCCCCTGCAGAACAAGGCGCTGAATTTCTTTAACAAAAAAGCCAGAATGCTAGACCTCCCTTTCCCCACAAACTGTATTCAAAATATCAATGTAAGCATGACACTGTAACAAAAACACATCTTCTAAGTGTTACCTCCTTAATCAATAAAGCTGTTAAAAGGCCTTTTAACTCCCCACTGAAATGAATACTGTTGCTGAAGTCTAACTATATTGTTTGCTTTTCTAGTAAATAATATATATATAATATATATAATATATATATTTTTTCTGGTAAAAATCTAGCCAAAAGTATCCTTAAGGACACAATTCACATTATCTGAAAAAGATCCAAATTCAGGAAAGGTAGCTCATACTTTGGAGTCTCTTAGAAACAGAGGTAAATAGAAGGATGAGTTCAAGGGAAAAAAGAGCACATTAAAAACAATTAATTCTTAAATGTGGAAAGCATATAGGCCTTTACCTTATTTTTCTAAAGGTCAAAGAAAGCAAAGCAGAATTTTAAAATACCTTACAATCATTTTTAAGGTTTTACAGAGAACAAATTATTTGGAGATGCCAACTCTGAAAGAGCTTTATTTGTTTCTTTAGGAGTGGGAAGGACATTTTTTTTCCATTTGGAGTTCACTCTTTTCAAGCCACAGATATGTTGCTTTTCGTTAGACTGGAAAAAAAGTCTAAAAGCCTACGATTACTTTAGAGGTTATGCAAATAAGTGCCACCTGTTTACTCAGCTATCAGAGTATTTATCACCAGTGACACATCTGAAGGAAGACAGTCTCAAACTCAATGAATGAATTTTAATATTTCTACTGTGCAATTGAGGGCTACAAGCTTTTCAGAAGAGATAGACATGGAAGGAGGAGCAGAGGTGTTGCCCACTGTGTTAAGAAATGGATAGATTGCAGAGAGCTGCCTTTGAGAAACAGCCATGAACAGCTTAAGAGCTTGTGGGTAAAAATTAGTGATGGGAACAATGAAGGAAATCTTGGGGTCTGATCAGGGTCTACTACAGGCTGCCTGATCAAGAGAAGCCTGTGGATGAGGCCTTCTTGCTTCAACTACAAGAAGCATCCCACTGATAGGCTCTCATCCTGATGGGGGATTTTCAACTGGCTGGATGTCTGTTGGGAAACCAAAAGAGCAGTCTGTAAGCAAACCAGTAGACTCCTGGAGTGCACTGAGGATAACTTTCTGGTCCAGGTATTAAAAAAAGCAACCAGAGGTGAAGCATTACTGGACCTGGTGCTCACCAATGCAGATGAACTCATTAAAGAGTTTAAGATTAGAAGCAATCCGGGCTGTAGCAACCATGCCCTAGTTGAGTTCACAATCTCGAGGAATATGGGCCTGGAAAAGACCAAAGTCAGGACCCTGAACTTCAGAATACCGGGCCTCCAGCTGTTTAAAGAATTAGGGATTAGTGGGAGAAATACTCTAGGAAACTGTCCTTAGGGACAAAGGAACTGAACAGAGCTGGCAATCATTTAAGGACACCTTTCCTAGAGCACAAAAGCTCTCTATTACCATGTGTAAGAAATCAAGTAGGGGAGGCAGGAAACTGGCATGACTGAGCAAGGACCTGCTGGTCAAACTGAGGTGTAAGAAGGAAATGCACAGGCATTGGAAGCAGGGACATATGGCCTAGGAAGAGTGAGTACAGGGCTGCTGTCTGGATGTGTAGAGATGAGATCAGGAAAGCCAAGGCACGGATGCAACTGAAATTTGCAAGGGATGTGAAAAATAACAAGGGATTCTACAGGTATATTGGTCAGAAGATAAAGGATAAGGAGAGTGGACCCTCTGTGATAAATGACAAAGGAAAACTGGCCACAACAGACATGGAGAAGGCTGAGGTACTCAACAAGTTTTTTTCCTTGGTCTTCACTGGTAGTCAGGCTTCTCGTGTCTCTCACATCCCTGAACCTCTAGGCATGGGTTGGAGGAGCAAAATCCCTCCCAATGTAAGAGAAGAGCAAGTCTAAGATGGCATAATGAGACAGAACGTGTACAAGTGTATGAGGTCAGGCAACATGCATCCCAGGATCCTGAAGGAACTTGCTGATGTACTTGCCAAGCCACTCTCCACCATATTTGAAAAGTCATGGCTATCAGGTGAAGTCCCTGGTGACTTGAAAAAGAGAAACTTCACTTCAATTTTTAAGAAGGGTAGAAAGGAAGACCCAAAGATCTAAAGACCAGTGAGCCTCACCTCTGTGCCTGAGGAGGCCATGGAATAAATGTTAAAGCACATACAAGACAAGGAGTTGATTTGCAATAGCCAGCATGGCTTCACCAAGGACAGACAACTTATCTGAATCTAGTGGCCTTCTATGATGAAGTGATGGCATCATTTGAGAAGGGAAGACCAACTGATGTGTCGTGGAGTTAACTAGATCAATCTATGCCCGTGACAGGGGGCAGTAGGCCCATGGGGCCCCCCCGGCCCCACAAAATGGGAAGTAAAAGGGAAAAGAGATAGGGAGATGGGAGCTGGGCTCAAGGAACCCACTTCAGAGGGATTTAGACAGGCTGGATCACTGGGATGACGTGAATGGGCTGAGGTTCAACAAGGCCAAGTGCCGGGTCCTGCACTTTGGGCACAACAACCCCATGCAGCGTTATAGGCTTGGGGATGAGTGGCTGGATGAGTGTGAAGAAGAGAAGGACCTGGGGGTGTTGGTTGATGCTCGGCTGAACATGAGCTGACAGTGTGCGCAGGTGGCCAAGAGGGCCAACGGTATCCTGGCCTACATTAGAAATAGTGTGGCCAGCAGGAGCAGGGAGGTAATCGTCCCCCTCTACTCAGCACTGGTGAGGCCTCACCTCGAGTACTGTATTCAGTTTTGGGCCCCTCACTACAGGAAAGACGTTGAGGTCCTGGACCATGTCCAGAGAAGGGCAACAAAACTGGTGAGGGGTCTGGAGCACAAGTCTGATGAGGAGCGGTTGAGGGAGCTCGAATTGTTTAGTCTGGAGAAGAGGAGGCTCAGGGGAGACCTCATTGCACTCTACAACTTCCTGAAGAGAGGGTGTGGTGAAGAGGGATTTGGCCTCTTCTCCCAGGCAACAAGCAGGACACTGGGTAATGGCCACAAGTTGTCTCAGAGGAGGTTTAGAATAGACATAAGGAAGAACTATTTCTCTCAGAGAGTGGTCAGGCACTGGAATGGCCTGCCCAGGGAGGTGGTGGAGTCACCCTCCCTGGCAGTGTTCAAGAGGCGTCTGGACAATGTGCTGCGTGATATGGTTTAGTGCTTGTGGTGGCAATGATGATGAGGAGATGGCTGCACTAGATGATCTTATAGGTTGTTTCCAACCTTGTGATTCTATGATTCTATGAAGGGAAAAAAACAGGGGCAACGATCTATGTAGGAAAACTTATTTTACTTATTTTACTAATTATGATATCAGAATGCAAGATAACACAATATAATACAATCTAATTGAAATTGAGACTAATAAATCAAATAAAATAGGTGAGAGAGAGTTCCCGGGACCGAGTCAAACCTGAAAAGCTTGGAACAGCTAGGAAAGCACCCTCCAGCACCCACTTCAAGGCAGTAAGAGACCACCCCACCTGGAAGGACCAGATCCTATGACTTCCGTAATGTATTAGGGATAGGTACCTGGAATTGGAGCATTAACACTTTAATTCCCAGTGCACTAGATGATGTTATGATGTGGAATACTGAAAACCAAAAAACAAAACCGTGACATGATGTTATCTACCTGGACTTCTGTAAGGCCTTCAACATGGTCCCACATGTCATCCTTATCTCTAAATTGGAGAGTTGTGGTCAGCATCTCTGTGTCCAGGTGGAGGCTGGTTATAAATGGTGTCCCTCAGGGGTTTGTATTGGGACTAGTACTGTTTAACATCTGAGTCGGCGAAATGGATAGTGGTATCAAGTGCACTCTCATCAAGTTTGCAGATGACACCAGACTGAGTGGTGCAGTTGATACAACAGAAGGAAGGGATGCCATTCAGAGGGACCTAGACAAGCTTGAAAATTGAGCCCATGTGAACAGAATGAGGTTCAAGAAGGCCAAGTGAAAGGTGCTGCAGCTGATCAGGACAGTCCCAGACATGAATACAAACTGGGATAAGAATTCATGGAGAGCAGCTCTGCAGAGAAGGACATGGGGGTTCTGGTGGATGAAAAGCCTGACGGGAGCCAGCAGTGTGCATTTGCAGCCTAGAAGGCCAACTGTATCCTGGGCTGAAAAGAGGGGTGGCCAACAGGGTGAGGGAGGTGATTGTCCTCCTCTAATCTACTCCTGTGAGGCCCCATCTGGAGTACTGTGTCCAGGTCTGAGGCCCTCAGCACAAGAAAGACTGCAACTGTCAGAACGGGTCCAGAGGGGAGACATTATTGTGACCTTCCAGTAATTGAAGAGGGCTTATAAGCAAGAAGGGGAGCGACTTTTTACATGGACCGACAGGAGAAGGGAGAATGGTTTTAAACTAGAAGAGGGGAGATATAGATCAGATGTTAGGAACAAATTCTTTACTCAGTGAGTGGTGAGGCACTGGAACAGGCTGCCTAGAGAGGGTGTGGATGTCCCATCCCTGGAGGTGCTCAAGACCAGGTTGGATGGGTCCCTGGGCAACCTGATCTAGTGGGTGGCATCTCTGTCCATGGCAGGGAGGTTGGGACTAGATGATCATTAAGGTCTCTTGCAACTCATGCTATTCTATGATTCTATGATTGCATAGCACTAATTATCTAATTAATAATTTATTTTAAAGACAAAATCGTCTCTCTGAGAAGTGCTTATTAAGTGAAGGGAGACTACTATATATATATATATATATATAATATATATATATATAATATATATTATATTATATTATATATATATATAATATATATATAATATAATATATATTATATATATATTATATATATATATTTATATATTATATATATATATAAAAAATATATATAATATATATATAATATATATATATAATATATAATATATATATATATATATATATATATATATATATATATATATATAAAAAAGGGAATAACAATCAAGGCCCTTGTTTGTCAGCTCTCTTTTTCCATAAATAAAACATAAGCCAAACAAGAATACAAAGAGAGATGCCACTTTCCAGAGGAAAAAAGTAACCAGCCAACTTACTGGAATCAGGCATAATGCGAAGGTCACCTTCTTTATAATCATCTAAGAGTTGGTACATGTACAAGACAGGATCTTTCTCATAGGTAATATAAAACCATGTGTTCATAATAGGAGCTCGAGCCAAGACCATCCCCCTCCATTCATCTTTTGAGCCATCCTCTGTCTCAAACATATGTTCCACAGCTTTGCCTATCATTGTGTCTGCCAGGTGGGCATCACTAATTCGAGATGAAGCTGAAATGACAGCAGTACATAAGTAAGTTAATTAAAAAATACAGATGCAAGTCTTCATCAAAAGTAATCTTTATCCAAATTCACAAATAAATTTGTTTGGAAGTTAGTCAATTCACATACATAACAAATAGTGTCCATTCCAGAGAGCTGAAGATAATAAATCTGCAGAACTTCAAGAATTATTTTGACATGTTAACACTCTTATCACCACTGTTCATCAAAATATCATAATGCAAGGTAAAGAGAGACCAATATAGGCCATAGCAATTAATAATGTTTATATTTTCAATATTTGTATTGTAAGGGAGAAGGAAGGGAGGCCAATATAAAACAGCTCTATAAAATTATTAATAAAAGTGTTGAGTTTGGTCCTCCCTAACCCCATTCTAGAAACTGCTACTGATCTCTGCAGAAAAGCAAGATCTTATTCCATTTAGAAATAAGTAATTAATAGGGTAAACCTTGAACTTTACAGTGTGAAAATTTGTATTATTTGCAATGTGACAAAAAGTGATTTAATAAAATCCAAATGTTCTGATATTATCTTGGGAGAAAATCAGGAGAGATTAGTGAAGAGCATTAACTATTAAACGGCAACATATATAGGAAAAAAACTCTTACCAACTCTGTCTGGAAGGACTTCAAGTGCTGAAACTCTTTCATCTTTGTGCAGTTCTAGTCCATACACACAATCGAATCCATCATACTTTATAAGATAGAGAGAAGGATTTACAGGAACTTGATCAAGAACTGTGCCCTTCCATTGTGTTATGGGTCCGCTTCCTTCCTTCCAGCCATGCTGTATTCTGCAGCCTACAATGTTTCTTCGTGGCTGAGAAATAGGTTTGCTTGGTCCCACATTGTTTCTATGCTTTCTGTACACAGATAGAAACATAATATTAAACAAGGACATACTCACAATTCTACTCTGTACTGGAAAAAGAAAAAAATACACACTGAAAATTAAACACTTTCAACATTTTGCATAAAGTTGCTTTCATAATAGTAGTTTCTAAACCTTGTTTGCTTAAGCCAAAAGAACTATTTCAGCTGCTATAACAATGAACATCAAAACTCATTTGTTAAAACCCTAAATCAGGTCTCAAAGAGCAATGTTACCTGACAATATTATGACTTTGCTAATTCATTCCTCTCTGCAGCACACTAAATATAATTCCCTTACCCTAGGAGGGAGAAGTCAGTGGAAATATTAGTGGTGGCTTACAAATTCTTCAAGGCATTTGTTTTCCCTAACCTGTTCTGTCACTTGAAGGAAATTTCACTTCTAGGCACCTTTGATTTCAACTGTTTTTAAAGATACATGGCAGCAACAATATTCTTCTAAAATTTCTATTTAGTACAGCACAAGAAAAATGATACGCCAAGGTAAAATCAGTATAAGGGATATTCCTTAAAGCAGAAAATAGATTAAATATACTTTTTGCATTTCTGCAGTTTTTTTTTAAATGCAACTTCCATGGAAAGATTTTCACTGGTGATATCAGTTCTTCAGATTAACAGTCATCAAAGCTATTTCACAATTTCAAACCACTAAAACATTACACAAGTTTTATTCTACTCAGTTTAAGAAAGTATATATATATAAATAAAATAAAACTAACCAACAATTTTGAATACAAGTGTAAAAAACATGAGCATTGCAACAGTATATTGGTAAAAATGGTAAATGTATATTATATGTATTTTAGCATGTTATGATATACATACTCATTCCTAACATGATATTTTGAAGGTTGCCTAATTAACATTTTCAAGAATGTTAGCTAATTCTAAAATAAATTTCTGGATTAAATACTGGTTACAATGCACTAAATTTAACTGTCAGTAAAATATACAGAATTAGCATGTTTAAAAGCAACAGCTAAAAAATGAAAAAACATTTGCAGAAAACAACATCCATCCTTAGATTAGTGACAATAACCAAAGAAAAATGTCTCCATGAACAATGAAAGCTCACAGAGCAGTCTACATATGATTAAGTTCCAAAAGAGACAAATTGAAATCACACCAGTAAAATCTCACAATCTGTCTTAAATAATAATGAAAAATAATGAAAAACAGCATACAAAACTAGTAATACTGAAGATGTAATCATAACTCCATTAAAATAAAAGCATAATTAATTCAGTAGCTTGTCCCTCCTCCAGACCTTCATTCTACATGAAGATCTTACACAGTATCTTATACAGTTCCACAGTATCTTTTGTCAAATTTCACTTCCTTGATGCTTTAAGCTTATCAAGCAGGTCAGCCTGCAGTTCATATTCCTAACTCAGTTAATAGATTATTATAGAAATACTAAACTCTTTTAGTTAAGAGGCATTCTCTTGCAAAACTGGTTCTAATTTTACAAAGAAACTTGAACACATACTCAAACTCTAGTTCTTGATCAAGTCTTTCTGTTTTTCTACACATTTCATTGTAAGGCAACTTCACCGAATAAAACTAAATTACTACTGAAGCTAAAAAAGTTCAAGTAGAAAAGGTAAAATACTGTTCATGTTTATGTGCATGTTCAACCACACAATTTTACTTTGTGCCTTTAAGCATAGAATTTAAATTTGCACAATTAAATGAAAAGCTTCACTCATTAATGGAAAAAGACTACACAACTAAGTTTAAACTGATAACAAACTTTTAAAATGCCTTAGAGAAGGAAAAATCATTATAAACACAGTTACAAGTGAAATAGCAGCTAGATAGACTAACAGTTCAAGATTTTCTTTGTCAGAAGGCAGTACCTCTGAACAGCTATTCATTCTCATTTGTATTAGTTCATATTGCAAGAAATAATTTTCTAACTAATAAATTGCCAAATAAAATCTACTTATGTTTGCATATAAACATGTGCTAAGAAAGAAAATGTAAGTTTCTAAATGGCAACAAGGAATACCTATCAGTATACCTTTCAATAGGAAAATGAAAATGAAAAGGAAAAGTGTAATGGTTTTGTGATTTTTGTTATCGGTATTCCACATCATAACATCATGTAAAACACTGGGAGTTAAAGAGTTAATGCCCTACTTCCATGGACTGCCGATTTTCCGAATACCTGATTCTCAGAAGAGAAGTACTACATACCCCAGAGGACTTTGCGTACAAAGGGAAGATAAAGCTCCTGGCAAGTCATGGGACTTACTCTCTTTCTCGCTGCCTGGCAGTGTGTGGGTGTGCTCCCAAGCTGTTTTCCCTTCAATTCAGAGTAAGGCCTTCAATTTTGGACACTATCTCATTTTATTTAATCTATTAGCCTCAGTTTCAATTATATATTGTATTATCTTGCATTCCAATATCATAGTTAGTAAATTAACTTTCCTCCTCTGATTGTTGCTGCTGTTCTGTTTTTAGGCCCATCAGTCATCACCCTACCCTTCCCCCTTTCCCTATCTCCTTTTCAGGAGCGTGAAATGGGTCCATGGGATCCATGGGTCCCATGCCCCATTAGTCGCAGAACCGGGCTGAACCAGCTCGTAAACCATCAACACCCCAAATAGTCAAAATACTACTGCAAGCTGGTTTCTCTATTAAGTGAAACAAAGTGAAAGGACCTGCACAGGAAATTCAGTTCCTACATATAAAGTGTCAAGATGGGCATCGTCACATCCCAGCGGATGTGATCAACAAAATCACTGCTATGTCTTCACCCACTAGCATGAAAGAGAGACAGTCTTTTCTGGGCGTAGTGGGATTTTGGAGAATGCATGTTCCAAACTACATCCTCATTGTAAGCCCCGTTTATGAGGTGATGCAGAAGAAAAATTTTACATGGGGCCCTGAGCAGCAGCAGGCTTATGAGAAAATTAAGCAGGAGATAGCTCGAGCCACGGCCCTGGGACCATTGCAGATGGGACAGGGTGTAAAGAACATCCTTTACACTGTTGCTGGTGAGAAAGGTGCCACTTGGAGTCTGTGGCAAAGAGCCTCGGGAGAGACCCAAGGCTGACCCCTGGGATTCCGGATTCTGGATTCTGCTGTCCCCCTGTCATGGACAGTGATAGACCTAGATAATTCTGCGAGGGAAAGGGAAAGGGAAAAAACCCAACACAGTAGCAACAAAAAGAAAACACAAAACAAATAATGCACAACCCAATTGCTCACCATGAACTGATCAATGCCCAGACAATTCCCAAGCAACAGCAGCACCTCCAGGAGAACTCTCTTGAGTTTTTATTGTTTGGTACAATGTCATATTGTAGAATTGTAGAATCATTTGAGTTGGAATGGACCTTTAAAGGTCATCTATTCCTACTCACCTACAATGAATAGGGACATCTACAGCTGAATCAGGTTGCCCTGAGCCTTGTACAGTCTTTTCTTCAATGTCTGAAATAATGGGGCATCCACCACCTCTCTGGGCAACCTTTTCCAGTGCCTCACTACCCTCACTGTAATTTTTTTTCCCTTCTATACAGTCTAAATCTCCCTCTTTTAGTGTGAAACCATTCTCCCTTGTCCTATCACAACATATTCTGCTAAACAGTCTGTCCTCTTCTTTCTTAAAGCCCCCTTTATATACTGGAAGGCTGCTATCAGATCTCCCCAGAGCCTTCTCTTCTCCAGACTGAACATCCCCAGCTCTCTCAGCCTGTCCTCATAGGGGAGATGTTTCATTCCTTGGATCATTTTTTTGGCCCTCCTCTGGATACGCTCCAACAGGTTCACGTCTCTCCTGTGCTGAGGACTTCAAATCTGGACACAATACTCCAGGTGAGGTCTCACCTGTGCAGAGTAGAGGGGCAGGATCTCTTTTGATGCAGCCTGAGATATGGTTGGCTTTCTGAGCTACGAGAGAACATTGCTGGCTCATGTCCAGCTTAACATTGACCAGTACCCCCAGGTCCTCTTTGGCAGGGTTATGTTCTATCTTTTCATCCTCTGGCTTCTATTGATATCAGGGTTTGCTGTGACCCAGGTACAAGATCTTGCACTTGGCTTTGCTGAAACTTATGAGGTTTTCCTGGGCCCACTGCTCGAGCCTGTCTAGGTCCTTCTGAATGGCATCCCATCCCTCAGGTCAGTTGACTACACCACAGAGCTTGGTGCTATCGGCAAACTTGCTGAGGGTGCACACAATCTCACTGTAGAACCCACTTGTCACTTGTCATGGTTCTATGATGCTTGGTTATCAGTATTCCACACCGTAACATTATATAATGCACTGGGGGGTTTGACTTCAGATGCCTACATTCTCCACCAAATAATGTCAACGGTTTACAGGCAGGTCACGGAACTGGGCTGAACCAGCCCAAAAACCGTTGACATTCTTTGCATAGTGAAAGGACCTGCCCAAGAAATTCAGTTCCTAGGTATAAAGTGGCAAAATGGGCTGATATGGAAGAAGGCATCCGTTATTTGAGAGAATATGCTGTGGTGGAAACACTACATAGCCCCGATTTCATTCCTGATGAGCCAGACCAAGAGCATGATCCTGAGAGAGTCAGGTGTACACGAAATATGTGGCGTACATACACAAAGACTGCACAAGAAAGGTACGCCAGTACATTTGCAGCAATGTATGGCAGAGGGGAAAGAAGACCCCTTACAAATGAGTTGGTTAATAAACTTCAAGATTTTGAGTTACATTTAAGCCCTCTACGAGCTTGTGTTTCAGCCATTGAAAAACGTCATGGTTCTATGTTTTTTTGTTTTTGGGTTTCAGTATTCCACATCAAAACATCATGTAGCGTACGGTGTATTGAAGTGTCACTGCCCCAATTCCAGGTACCTATCCCTGTACATTACAGAAGTCACGGGATCTGGCCCTTCCGGGTGGGGGGGGTGCTCTCTTACTGCCTTGCAGTGGGTGCTGGAGGGTGCTTTCCTAGCCGTTCCAAGCTTTTCAGGTTTGACTCGGGCCTGGGAACTCTCTCATCTTGTCTGATTTATTAATCTCAATTTCAATTAAATTGTATATATTGTGTTATCTAGTATTCCGATATTATAGTAAAATAAGTTTTCCTCCATAGATTGTTGCTGCTGTTCTTTTCCTCCCTTCCTTCCTTCCCATTTTTGGGGGACTGGGGTGGGGGGGGGAGGGCGGGGGCCTGTCGCCCCTGTCACGGACATAGACTGATCTAGTCAACTCCGTGACAGATTTTTCGGTGCCCAACGTGGGGCAGCTGCTTTTTAGCTTTTAAAATGAATCTTCTTTTCTCTCTGCTCTAAGAGAGCATCGTTAGGGAGCATTATCAGTAGTTCAGGTTTCTGTGCTGGAAAACCTGACCTTGAAAGATTAGGCGTACTGCCAGTGTTCTGGGATATTTGTAAACTTTGAGCACTACTTAGTCTGGGTAGTGCCTTTTTTTTTTCTTTTTTCTTTTTTTTTTTTTTTTTTTCCCCTCCTCTTGTTAGCTGCAATTCATTAACCCTTTTTTTAGCAAGCACCAGCGATGAACCCACTCATTATCCTGGGGGTGCTGGGTAAAGGATTAAAAGCAATGGTGTTACTCACAACCTAATGGCCAATAATCAAGCTCATAATTACTTGTGGAATTGCGTTCATATATAACTACCTAATGGCACTGAAGGAGACACCTATATTTTACCTATTTGCAATGTGGTATGATTTGAATTTTGACATTTACATCCCAGAAGGAATAGCTAATTTCACAAACAACTACATCCCAAATGGAATTGCTAATTTTACAAACAACATGATGTTCAGACCAGTCTCCGGGTTTTCTTCTCGGTTTGTCAAACGTTTTTTGAAACCTGAATTAATACTCATGTTGGTGTGCATGTCATTAATTTTTCTGAATCTATTTCAATTCATTCGTAATAAGGGGAAGGAGTCTACTCGAAAACATGAGAATGATGATTGGCATGGAATATGGAGAGGTTTAGGAAAGGTTTTAGAAGCATGGGGACCCGCAGTGTCATGGGATTTCACTCTTGAACACCTGTGGGATCCTGAGAAACTAAGCCAGATTTTGAGTCAGGGACTATGCGGCTTACATAAATCTAAGGAGGTACAACTTAATTGGGGTTTGGCTTGTGCTTACCGTGCCCTATATAATACCATTCTGGAGAGAGAGAGTTTCCCAGCTGAGGTTCAAGCCAAAGGGGAAAATCCCCAAGTCAAATCTAATCAATCAAAGGAGACACCAGTAACAATACCAGTTGCTCCTGGGGAGGGCAAGAAATGGAAACGAGTGTCTTCGCGTCTTGAACGAAAAAGAGAAGAAGAGGAGGAGGAGGAGGTGGAGGAAGATCCAGGCGAGGGGCCCTCCTCAGAACCACCACCATCGCGAAAGGCAAAAGGGTAAACTAAGAAACGTGCAGAAGAGAGTGATGAAGAGGAAGTCTCTATTACTACTTGCCGGCCTCTAAAGATGACTGAAATCCAAGGTTCAAGAAAGGAGTTTACACGGCGCCCGAATGAAAGTCTTGTTTCCTGGTTGGTTCGCTGTTGGGACAGTGGGGCCAATAGCTTGTCTCTGGATGGTAATGAAGCTCGACAACTAGGCGCCATTGCCAGAGATCCAGCTATTGATAGAGGAATTAGTTGATGTTCGGATGAGGCTACCAGCCTCTGGGAACGAGTGTTAATAGCCGTGAAGGAAAAGTATCCCTTCAAAAAGGGCTTGAAGATTGCAATGAAAAAATGGGATATAGTTGAAAAGGGTAGCCAGCATTTGAGGGAAATAGGCGTGGTGGAAATGTTGTATGACCCTAATTTTGTTCCTAACCACCCACACCAAGTCTGCGACCCTGAAAAAGTGAGGACGACGCCTGAGATATGGCAGAAACTCGTGACAACAGCACCGGACAAATATGGTGCTACACTAATGTCAGCATGTGACAGATACCAGGAACAACAGAGAAATCCCTTAGTTTTCAAATTAATTCTTACGCTCCAAAACTACGAACAATTGCTGTCCCCAATTCATGCTGCCGTTTATGCTATCTCACAAATGACGGAGCAAGTGTCTCAACTGATTAACCGTGACAAAACTGTAGCAGTCACATAGATGCTTGATGAAGATCAGGATAATCAAATGAGTCTAATGAAGGAGGTGAAGGAAATGATGAAATTTATGCGAGCCCACCTAACTAAAGACGATGGACCTTCCTTCTCACGTGCACCATCAAAAATCTCAGCTGTTAGAGGCAGACGCTCTCCGGCTCAAGTAAGGAATAATACACCGCGAATTATCTTACGGTATTACCTACATGACCATGGAAAAGACATGAGGAAGTGGCACCGTGAACCTACTCCTGTACTACGAGCATGGGTGAAAGAATTACAAGGCAGATCAACCACCAGTGCAGTTGCTCCAGTTACCACAGGTAATGAATAGAGGGGCCCTTCCCTCAGTCGGGGGGGAAAGGGATAATAGAGTATATTGGACTGTGTGGATTCGATGGCCTGGCACATCAGAACCACTGAAATATAAGGCCCTGGTGGACACTGGTGCACAGTGCACTCTGATGCCCTCGAGTCATGAAGGGACAGAATCAATCCATATTTCTTGAGTTGTGGGGCTGCTGCGACTAAAAGAGCAGCATGTACCGATTGCTACAAAAACGGTGCACAGGCGGCAGTACCACACCAACTGGGATGCCTTGCTCCCCATTCGTAAGTTGATTCATCAACTAGAGAGCCAGGGAGTGATCAGCAAAACTCACACGCCTTTTAACAGCCCCATACGGCGAGTGCGTAAAGCTAGGGGAGAACGGAGGCATACGGTAGATTACTGTGGCCTGAATGAAGTCACACCCCCACTGAGTGCTGCTGTGCCGGACATGTTAGAACTCCAGAATGAACTGGAGTCAAAAGCAGCCAAATGGTATGCCACCATTGACATTGCTAATGCCCTTTTCTCCATTCCTTTGGCCAAAGAATGTAAGCCATAGTTTGCTTTCACATGGAGGGGCATTCAATATACTTGGAACCGTTTGCCCCAGGGGTGGAAACACAGCCCGACCATTTGCCATGGGTTGATCCAAACTGTATTGGAACAGGGCAGTGCTCCTGAGCACCTGCAGTACATTGATGACATCACTGTGTGGGGCAATACAGCAGAAGAAGTCTTCACGAAAGGAGAGCGAATAATCCAAATTCTTCTGAGTGCTGGTTTTGCTATTAAGCGAAGCAAAGTGAAAGGACCTGCCCAGGAGATTCAGTTCCTAGGTATAAAGTGGCAAGGTGGCCGTCGTCACATCCCAACAGATGTGATCGACAAAATCACTGCTATGTCTCCACCCACTAGCAAAAGAGAGACACAATCTTTTCTGGGCGCAGTGGGCTTTTGGAGAATGCATGTTCCAAAATACAGCCTCATTGTAAGCCCCCTTTATTATGTGACATGAATGAGAAATTAGTTTACATGGGGTCCTGAGCAGCAGCAGGCTTTTGAACAGATTAAACAGGAGATAGCCCGTGCCGTGGCCCTAGGGCCAGTACGGACGGGACAGGGTATAAAGAACATCCTCTATACTGCTGCGGGAGAGAAAGGTCCCACTTGGAGTTTGTGGCAAATAGCCTCAGGAGAGACCCGAGGCCGACCCCTGGGATTCTGGAGTCGATCCTACACGGGGTTGGAAGAGGGCTACACTCCAACTGAGAAGGAGATCTTAGCCGCGTATGAGGGGGTTTGGGCTGCTTCCGAAGTGGTCGGTACTGAAACACAGCTCCTTCTGGCACCTCGACTGCCAGTGCTGAACTGGATGTTTAAAGGAAAGGTTCCCTCCACCCACCATGCTACTGATGCCACTTGGAGTAAGTGGATTGCACTGATTACACAACAAGCACAGATGGGGAATCTCAGCCATCCAGGAATCCTAGACGTCATCGTGGACTGGCCTGAATGTCAGTCTGGAGGCTTCTCCTTTGTGGAGCTTTCCCCTCTTAACATAGTATCTACTGGTATGTGTGAGCAATTTTCTTCCCTTCCTTTTTAGCTTCTCCTTATTGTACCGGTCTTTTTGTCATCGCACCTTTGTTGTGATGCTTTTCCCTTTGTATTGATCTGTCCAATTGCTACAGTGCTTTGTGGAGGTGCTCATGTGCCCAAGTTTTGGTTTACTCAAGAACAAAATCATTAGGTAGTTCAAGCTGCTGAAATTAAGGTGGCTCAATTAGATTTGGATTGGCAACTCAAAGGTGAATTATTTTTTGCTCTGTGAGTCCTCAGGCTATCAAGGAAGAGATGCAACATATAAGTGGGCTAGAGACTGAGTGGTGGATTAACTGTGGATGGAATCGTGCAGATTATTCAAGATTGTGACGCATGCACTACAATTAAACAAGCCAAAAGGAGGAAACCTCTTTGGGGGGAAGGGCGATGGCAAAAGTATAAATATGGAGAGGCGTAACAGGTTGAATACATCACCTTGCCGCGAATCCATGATGGTGTTACGTGCTTACCATGGTGGAGGCAACCACTGGGTGCCTTGAAACATACGCAGTACCGCATACTACTGTCCAAAACACCATATTGGGTCTTGAGAAACAAGTCCTGTGGCGACATGGCACCCCAGAAAGAATTGAGTCAGAGAATGGGACTCATTTCAAAAATTCTCTTGTAAATACTTGGGCCAAAGATCATGGCATCGAGTGGATTTATCATATTCCCTACCATGCACGAGCCTCTGGTAAAATCAAACAATACAATGTGTTTTTAAAAACCGTGTTGAAAGCAATGTGTGGCGGAACATTTAAGCACTGGGAGAAGCATTTGGCAGAAGCCACCTGGTTGGTCAACACTAGAGGACCTATCAATTGTGATGGTCCTACCCAGTCCAGCTCCCTACATTCTGTAGAGGAAGATAAAGTCCCCATTGTACATGTAAAGAGCATGTTGGGAGAAGCGGTTTGGGTCCTTCTGGCTTCTGGAAAGGGCAAGCCTCTCTGTGGAACTTTTACTCAGGGACCTGTGTCCACTTGGTGGGTGATGCAGAAAGATGGGGTTGTTCAATGTGTACCACAAGGAAATTTGATGTTGAGGGAGAGAAGTCAGCGATTCCATGTATATATATGTGTATAGGTATTTGTGTGTGTAGTGCATGTTAATTATTGTTTGTATATATGTGTATATTAAGCATGTTGTAGTGATTTAGAATAAGGGGTGGAATGTCATGGTTTTATGATTTTTTTTTAAAATCAGTATTCCATACCATAACATCATGTAAAGCTTTGGGAGTTAGAGAGTTAATGCCCCACTTCCGCCAGTTTCCCAAATACCTGGCTCTCAGAAGGAAAGAACTACATACCCCAGAGGACTTTGTGTTCAGAGGGGAAAATAAGACCCGCGTGTCATGGGACTCTCCTTCTCTTGCTGCCTGGCAGTGTGTGGGTGTGCTCCCCAGCCACTTAGCCTTCAATTCAGAGTAAGGCCTTAAGTTTTGGACACTTTCTCTCTCTCTCATTTTATTTGATTTATTAGCCTTAAATCCACTTCATTGTATTGTGTTATCTCGCGTTCTGATACCATATTTAGTAAATTAACTTTCTTCCTCAGATTGCTGCTACTGTTCTGTTTTTAGGCCCGTCTCCCTACCCTTCCCCTTTTCCCCTTCTCCCCTTTTCTGGGCCTGTGGGCCTGCTGGTCCACTGTAACAGACATAGATAGATCTAGAGGTGACTCTGTGACAATTGCACAAGAAGCTGTGAGGTCATATAACCAGGACAGCTGACCTAAACTGTCTAATGGGCTATTCCATAAGATAGGACATAATGCAAAGAACAATAAAATAAGTGGGAGTTGGGTGGAGGAGGCAGCTGCTGTTTGGGGACTGGCTGAGCATTTGTTGGCAAGTGATGAGCTATTGCATTATGCATCATTTGTTTTGTAGAGAAAGATATATATGTATTCTTATTTGTCTAACCAAGATGTTATAATCACAATATCATTGTGTATAATCAATAGATATCAAGATGTTATAAGCGCAACACAATCAAGAGAGTAAGGCAAAGCAGACAACGATAACAAAAAGAGAATAAGTGGAAGAGCTTACCCTTCGGCTGAGCTCACCAGAAGACACCAAAAGAGGGGATCTCCAGAAGAGATCCTTCCCCTCTGGTAACCAGCTCTTAAATAGGTCTAGAAGGAGTGGATATTAATTACCCACATATAACCTCTGTCTGAGAGCAGGACGGATGGTCATAGTGGCCAACTTAGCTATTTCTGGGCCATTCACCAAGACACTTTCTGCCCCAGAATCCCATAGTCTCAATAACCAAGCTGGTAGGTACACTTTCTCTAGGCTTCCGTCGAAATCGTTGTACTAAGTCCATCAACTCTGTTGCCGTGTATGGCCAAGCTGTAACAAGTAAATGAGTCTGGGCAGGGGGCCATTGATCAGGCGGCACCCCTGCCGGTCTGTCCTGTACTTCTTTTGTTTTCTGGGTTTACAACAGGATGGACTTCCAGTGGATCAGTTAGAATTGGACATTCAAGATCTGATTTGGATTTTTCGTTCTGATCAACGAAGTCTGTTGATTCAGGAATCTGGTCATCACTTATTGAAATGTTATCAATTTGGCCTACGGGAAGATATAGAATTGGCTTCATCCCTGTTAAAACGCCAAGTTTGTGCTCCAGCTTTTCAATGCGGTCTTTCAAAAGCTGATTTTCAGATTCTAAAGTATTATTTCTTACATCCGCATGATTTAAGGCAGTTAATAATGGCCATGCCACCATGGAGGCAGCCAGTTGCCTTTCTTCAGTAGTGAGGACATCCTTGCCAAGTCCTTGAAAATAGTCCGCCATGCAATATGGGGAGATGCTGCCCGTAACGCATAAGGGACCCCATTTTTCAATGACAATGGCTAACTCATAATACCGTGATCCCTCAAATCCTGGGATCTGCCCTGGAATCATTTTCTCTAGAGGAATATTGTTCTCCTCCTTGACCCATTTATAGAAACTCCATAGAAAAGACATAATGTTAATTTCAGTATATTCGGCCTGCCTGGCTCGCCAAATGTATAACCAAGATGTTATAATCACAATATAATTATGTATAATCAATGGATATCAAGATGTTATAAGCGCAATATAATCAAGAGAGTAAGGCAAAGCAGACAACAATAACAAAAAGAGAATAAGTGGAAGAGCTTACCCTTCAGCTGAGCTCACCAGAAGACAACAAAAGAGGGAACCTCCAGAAGAGACCCTTCCCCTCTGGTAGCCAGCTCTTAAATAGGTCTAGGAGGGGTGGAGCCTGGCTCCCCCCCTTCTGGCAGCACAGGTGAATTGCCTTCACCTGTGCTCCTCTGGCTGACTCATGGCTCGCCTCAGGTGATTAATCAGAGGTTCAGGCCATGACTCAGCAGTTCCCATACATTATCATTACTATTACTTCTCTCTTTCTTTTTGTTCTTACTGTATACTTTTTTCTTAACTTGCTTATGAGTTCTACTTTTAGTTCCCAATTCTCTCTCGCATCCCACTTGTAGGTGGAGGGAGAGTGAGCAAAATGTTGTGTGGTACTTAGCTGACTGCCGGGTTAAACCCCAATTGTCCTTTTTGTCCTGTCCAAACTGGTCTGGGGGCTGTCACCGGCAAGGCCAGAAAGTGAGAATATCGCACCCATTGGGGTTCTCACTATAGAGCACGGGAGACTGAAGGATGGCTGGCCTGCCTCAAGACACCACCACTGGAACTTGGCTACTATATCCATCTCTTGTTTCATTTAAATCGTGCTCAAGTCCCACATTTTCCTATTAATCCTATTTAATTACCATCACGTGTCCTGCCTTTCGATGTATATACACAGATTTCATTCCCTTAGTTTATGGGCCACCCTTCTAAATTGTTGGTGGAGTTCATTTAGTCCATGACTTTGGGCTTCATATAATCATTTGAGTTGTAAGAGACCTTTAAAAGTTGTCTAGTCCTATTCCCATGCAATGAACAGGGACATCCACAGCTAGATCATGTTGCTCAGAGCCTGGTCCAGCCTGACTTTCAATGTCTCCAAGGATGGGGCATCCACCACCTCTCTGGGCAACCTGTTGCAGTGTCTCACTACCCTTACTGTAAAAAAAAACAAACTTTTCCCTTATATCCAGTCTAAATCTTCCCTTTTTTAGTTTGAAACCATTTCCCCTTCTTTCCTGTAGCTGCCCTATAGATATTGAAAGGCTGCTATCTGCTCACCTCAGAGTCTTCTCTTCTCCAGACTGAACAGCCCCAGCTCTTTCAGCCTGTCCTCATAGGACAGGTGTTCTATCCCTTAGATCATTTTTGTGGCCCTCCTCTGGATGCACTCCAGCAGGTTCATGTCTCTCCTGTACTGAGGACTCCACAACTTGACACAGTACTCCAGGTGAGGCCTCACCAGTACAGAGTAGAGGGGCAGGATCACCTCCCTCAAACTTCTGACCGCACTTACTTTGGTGCAGGCCAGGGTATGGTAGGCTTTCTGAGCTGCAAGGGCACATTGCTGTCTCATGTCCAGCTTTCCATCCACCATTGCACTCAGGTCCTTTTCAGCAGGGCTGTGCTCTATCCTTCTGTCCTCCAATTTGTATTGGTAATGGATGTTGCCTCAACACAGTTACAAGACCTTGTATTTGGATTTGCTGAACCTTATGAGGTTCTCCTGGGCCTGCTGCTCAAGCTTGTCTGGCAGTCTGTCCCTCAGGCATGTCATTTGCACCACATAGCTTGTCATCTGCAGACTTGCTGAGGGTGCACACAATCCCAGTGTTGATGTCACTGATGAAGAAATTAAAGAGCATCTGTCCCTATACTGACCCCTGAGGGACACCAGTCATCACTAATCTCCATCTGGATGTTGAGCCACTGATCACCACTCTCTTGATACAGTCTTGCAACCAGTTCCTTGTTTGCCAAACAGTCCACCTGTAAATCCATATATTTCTAAATTGGAGAGAAGGTTGTTGCGGGGGACCATGTCAAAGATCTTACTGAAGTATGGATAGATGACATCAGTGTCTCTTCCCTTATCCTCTGATGCAGTAACACCATAATAAAAATGCTAATAATTTGGTCAGGCAGGACTAGCTCTTGATGAAGCCATGCTGGTTATCCCATAACACCTCCCTCTCTTCCATTTGCCTTAGCATAGCACTGCTCCATGATCTTCCATGGCACAGAGGTGAGGGTGACAGTTCACTAGTTCCCTGAATCGTCCTTCCTACCCTTCTTAAAAAATGATTGTAACATTGCCTTGTTTTCCAGTCAAAAGGGACTTCATCTGACCGCCATGTCTTTTCAAATATCATCAAGAGTGGCTTGGCCACTGTGTCAGCCAATTCCCTCAGGACTCTGGGATGCATCTCATCAGGACCCATAGACTTGTGGATTTTCAGGTTCCTCAGGTGGTCATGAATGTGATGTTTGCTTATAGCAGGAGGGACATTGCTCTCCCAGTCCCTGCCTTCTGAACTATTCACTTGAGGGCTGTGTGTAGAGCAGTCACTAGTGAAGACTGAGGCAAAAAGGTGTTGAGTACCTTATCATTCTCCTTGCCCATTTTTACTGGCCTGCCTGTATTACTAAAGGGGGTACGCTGTCTTGTGCTTTTCTTTTCTGGTTGATGTTCATACATCATAACAGTTGTTAAAGACAGAAAAGATGATGCATGGTGTTAGATTGTTTCATGCTGAATCCAGTTCTGGTTCCATCAGAATTCATTCTTCCTTAATCCGAGTAATACCATGGATAGGGCATATAGCTACCATAATAGTGATGACATGCAGTATTATGTAGCAATTAACATCATACAATTCAAATAATCAGCTATTCTCACCCAATATCAATACCTCTTGAGGTATACACTGGACTTCCCAATCCTTCTGCATTACTTACCAAGTGCACTTGGGTCCTTGAGCAAAACAATCCCACAAATGTACTTGCCTTTGTCTGAGGCAGGAATAACCCAGAATGTCTTTCCCAGCATATTTTTTGTGTGCACTGCAGGTTCTTTAGCTCCTTCTACAGTACGTAAGAGTCTTGACTAGGCAGGACCAGATCAATTGACAGACTTCTTAGCGTTGGTTAGCCAGGTGGCTTTTGCTAAATGTGTATCCCAGTGTTTTAATGCCCAGCACCCATTGCTCCCAGTGTAGTCTTTAACAGTCCATTGTATCATTCAGTTTTCCCAGAGGCTGGTGTATGATAGGGGATGAGATATATCCTCTCAATGCGATGCTCTTTGGCCCAATCTGTTTCACAGAATCACAGAATTGTAGGGGTTGGAAGGGACCTCCAGAGATCACTGAGTCCAACCCCCCTGCCAAAGCAGGTTCCCTACACCAGGTCGCACAGGTAGGCATCCAGGCAGGTCTTGAACATCTCCAGAGAAGGAGACTCCACAACCTCCCCGGGCAGCCTGTTCCAGTGCTCCGTCACCCTCACTGTAAAGAAGTTCTTGCGCACATTTGTGCGGAACTTCCTATGCTGCAGTTTCCAGCCGTTTCCCCTTGTCCTGTCTCCATTCACCACAGAAAAGAGTCCGTCCTCGCCATTCTGCCCCCCACACCTTAGATATTTATAGACCTGGATCAGGTCCCCTCTCAGTCTTCTTTTCTCAAGGCTGAACAGACCCAGTTTACTCAGCCTTTCCTCATAGGAGAGATGCTCCAGGCCCTTCACCATCTTTGTGGCCCTCTGCTGGACTCTTTCCAAGAGATCCCTGTCTTTTTTGTACTGGGGAGCCCAGAACTGGATGCAGTACTCCAGATGAGGCCTTACCAGGGCAGAGTAGAGGGGGAGGATCACCTCCCTCGACCTGCTGGCCACGCTCTTTTTAATGCATCCCAGGATGCCATTGGTCCTCTTGGCCACAAGGGTACACTGCTGGCTCATGGCCAACCTGTCGTCCACCAGGACACCCAGGTCCCTCTCTGCAGAGCTCCTCTCCAGCAGGTCATCCCCCAGCCTGTACCGTTGCATGGAATTATTCCTCCCCAGATGCAAGCCTCTACACTTGCTTTTGTTAAACCTCATCTGTTTTTTTTCTGACCAGCTCTCCAACCTGTCCAGGTCTCGCTGAATGGCAACACAGCCTTCAGGCGTGTCAGCCAATCCTCCCAACTTCGTATCATCGGCAAACTTGCTGAGGGTGGCCATTATCCCCTCATCAAGGTCATTGATGAAGATGTTGAACAAGACCGGACTCAACACCGACCCCTGAGGAACACCGCTAGTTACAGGCCTCCAACCAGACTCTGTACCGCCAACGACAACCCTCTGCGCTCTGCCAGTCAGCCAGTTGTCAACCCACCTCACTGTCCACTCATCTATCCCACACTTCCTCAGCTTTGTTATAAGGATGTCGTGGGGGACAGTATCAAATGCCTTGCTGAAATCAAGGTAGACTACATCTACCGCTCTCCCCCCATCCACCCAGCCAGAGACAACATCATAGAAGGCTACCAGGTTGGTCAAGCACGACCTCCCCCTGGTGAACCTGTGCTGACTACTCCTGATAACCTCCTTTTCTGGAGTTTCTTGTCTGGAGTTGATATTGTTTGACCCTTAGTTCCAGTTTAACTGAATTTAATCTCTGCATTCCTTTGTTTTAATAAGTCTTGCCTGAGTAACAGCTTTGGAGAACCTGGCATGTACAAGAATTTATGTATTCCTACTTGTTTTCCCAGCCTGTATTTAATTGATCCCAAAAGGTAAGCTTTTCCTTGTTGGCCAGTAGCTCCTACTACTGTTACAAAAATCATCTACGGGTAGTAAGAGGCACCCGTATCAGAAAATAAACATCTTTATCCTGCTCCCCTGACATGTTTATGAGGTAATTTCAGAAATGAGACCCATTATCTGACTCAATTTTTTTAGGGGTTCCATATCACCATAAGACTTGCTTTTCAATGCCCAGGAAAGTGTTTTGGGTGGTTGCATGTAGCATGGGATATGTTTCCAGCCATCTAGAGCTTTTTTCCACCAATGTAAGAACATGGTATTTACCATGGTGTGTTTATGGGAATGTGATATAATCAACTTGCCAGACCCCCCCATATTAATATTTAAGCTATTGTCCTCAATACCAGAGAGGCTTTATCCACTTGGTTGCTTGACTGTAGTGCATTTTACATTTAAGGATAACCTTTGCAATAGTGTCCATGGTAATGTCCACCCCTCAAACCCAGTTCTATCTATATACTGCATCTCTTTCTTGATGGCCTAAGGTATCACGGGCCCATCCTTATGTTGCCAGTTCAGATCTACTTAAGAAACTTCAGTCCTAGCAGTCCCACCTGCTGGTTGCTTTGATGTTCTTCGATGGAACATTTCTTGGGTATGTGGACATCTACACAATGTACACCAGGTTCTTGAATTGGCAGCAATATCTTTCCACAGTGCAACCCATTAAATTACAAAGAATTCACCCTTATCCTGCAAGTCCAACTCTACCTGATGACTTCAATCCTAGCAGCCTGATCCAACTTCTGGTTGCTTTGATGTTCTTTGGTGGCAAGATGATTAGAGGGCTGGAGCACCTTCCCTATGAAGACAGGCTGAGGGAGCTGGGCTTGTTCAGCCTGGAGAAAAGAAGGCTGTGGGGTGACCTCATTGCAGCCTTCCAGTACCAAAAGGGAGCCTATAAACAGGAGGGGAATCAACTCTTTGAAAGGGTAGATAACAGCAGGACAGGGGAAATGGTTTTAAGTTGAAGGAGGGAAGATTTAGGTTGGATGTCAGGGGGAAGTTCTTTACTATGAGAATGGTAAGGTGCTGGAATAGGCTGCCCAGAGAGGTTGTGGATGCCCTGTCCCTGGAGGTGTTCAAGGCCAAGTTGAATGGGGCCCTGGGCAGCCTGGTCTAGTATTAAATGTGGAGGCTGGTGGCCCTGCCTGTGGCAGGGGGGTTGAAGCTTGATGATCCTTGAGGTTCCTTCCAACCCAGGCCATTCTATGATATGATTCTATGACTCTTGGGTATGTGGATGTACTTTTATAACCATGTTTTCTACCTGGGCGGCAATATCTTTTCACAGTGCAGCAGCCCAGATGGATTTGCCTCTGTGCTACCATTTGCTCTGCTCCCATTGCTGTAACCACCTCCATAGCTAGCATCCAGGATTCAATGCAGAGATAGAGCACTGGCCACTTCTCTCATTCAGCAATATTGTCTCGCTCCAATTTATAGGAGGGAGATAAGGTTCTTTAAATATCAGTATACCCGGTGTGAGATTAAGAAACAACGGTTCAAATGTTAGTCCAACCAGTTTATTATCCTAATCAGGGAGACGGGGAAGGGAAGGAGGGCAATAAAAGAGAAGAAAGAAGCAAGAATCGCGTAAAGCGGGGATAGTCACCACCAGGATGCAGCAACGGTCCCAATGCACAATGTTTTGAAGGTCCGAGGCAAAAGCAGCGGGGGGGTGGGGGGGAGCAGCAGCGTGGCCGGCCTTGGGCAGCAAGCAGGTAGCATGAAGAAGTCACAGAGCCAATCCGGGAGGAAGCAGCAGGACTCAGGTAGCAGGCCCAGGAGAGTCTGTCAGCACGCAGGAATTCCGTAGTGAGGAATCTGATGGCAGACACCTTTGTTCTTCTTCAGCATTGTGGTAGAGCGCAGAGCAAGTCCAGGAGGGAGAGAGGCAGGTCGTGAGGCTTCTCGTGGCAGAAACCTCTTCTTCATGAGGAATCTGTTGCCAGAAAACCTAAACCTCATGGTTTTCAATTCCTCTTTTATCCTACTTTTTCTCCTGCCTACGTGACATCCCTGGGCGCTTGAGCAAGAGTCATGTGAGTACCCCCTGAGATGGTCATCTTCCTTGAGATAAGCCCACACAAAAGACCACTTCGCAGCCATTAAGCTGCAGCTTATCTCTCTCACGTTGCCCATGGCCTTGTCCATCTGTGTCCCTCAGACAAAGGATTTCACAACTCTTGCCCAGGACTTGACCATTACAGTTCTCCAGAAAAAGGATTTCTCAACACTTGCCCAAGACTTGCTTGGACTTGTTCACCTGTGTCCCCAGAAAGCTTTGAGACAATGATGTAAAAGAATAATCTCTTACAAATATCTAAACCCAGCTGGATGGCCTTTGCTTCTGCAAATAGGCTCAATTCACCTTCTCCTTCAGCAATTTCTGCAACTTGTCTTGTAGGTCTCCATACAGCAGCCTTCCACCTCCGATGCTTTCCCACAATATGACAAGACCCATCAGTAAACAAGGCATATTGCCTCTTACTCTGGTACTTTATTATTCAGTGGGGCCTCTTCAGCATGCATCACCTTCTCTGGCAATATTCCAAAATCGTTGCCTTTGGGCCAGTACATGATCACTTGCAAGATTCCTTGGGGACTGGGGTTTCCTACTTGAGCATGTTGTATGACCAGTGTGATCCACTTACTCCATGTAGCATCAGATGCATGATGTGTGGAGGGGACCCTCTCTTTGAACGTCCAGCTCAACACAGGCAGTTGGGGTTCCAAAAGGAGTTGTGCTTCTGTATCAACCATTTTTCAAGCAGCTCAACTCCCATTATATGCTGCCAATATCTCTTTTTCAGCCAGAGTGTAGTGGGCATCAGATCACCTGTATCCTTGAATCCAAAACTCTAGGGATTGAACTCAAGTCTCCCCTGAGGCTTTCTGCCAGAGACTCCAAGTGGGACCGTTTTCCCCAGCTGCAATGTAGAGCATGCTTTTTACATCTTGCCCTGTCCAGACTGGCCCAAGGGCTACTGCATGAAATATCTTCCGTTTAATTTGTTCAAAGGCTTGTTGTTGCTGAGGGCCCCATGTGAAATAGTTCTTCTGGGTCATTTGATAGAGTGGGTTTACAATCAGACTGTAATTTGGAATACACATTCACCAGAAACACACAACACCTAGGAAAGATTGTGTTTCCTCTTTGTTAGGTGGTAGAGACATAGTAGTTATTTTGTTGATCACATCCATGGGGATCTGATGAAATCTATCCTACCATTTTATTCCTAAGAATTGAATCTCTTGCACAGGAATCCATGTGAAATCATTCTTCTTCTTGGTCACAGAATTGCAAGGTTTGGAAAGAACCTCAAGAGATCCTCAAGTCCAACCACCCTGCTAAAGTAGGTTACCTACAACAGATCACACAGATGTCCAGACAGGTCTGGAATATCTCCATAAAAGGAGACTCCACAACTTCTCTGGGCAACCTGTTCCAGTGCTCCATCACCCTCACCATAAATAAGTTCTTCTGCATGTTAGTGCAGAACTTCCTATGTACAAGTTTTAGGTAATTGTTTCTTATCCTATCACTACACACAACTGAGAAGAGCCTGGCCTCATCCATTTGCCTTCCACCTCCCTTTAGATCTTTATAAACATTTATCAGATCCTACCTCAGTTTTCTCTTTCCCAGGCTGAACAGACTTAGGTTTCTCAGCTTTTCTCATAAGGGAGATGCTCCGGGCCCTTTATCATCTTTGTGGCCCACTGCTGGACTCCTTCCAGGATATCCCTGTCTTTTTTGAACTGGGGTGTCCAGAACTGGACACAGTAGTCTAAATGTGGCCTCACCAGGGCAGAGTAAAGGGGGAGGATCACCTCCCTCGACCTGCTGGCCATGCTCTTTTTAATGCACCCCAGGATACCATTGGCCTTCTGGGCCACAAGAGCACACTGCTGGCTCATGGCCAACCTGTTGTCCGCCAGGACCCCCAGGTCCTTCTCCACAGAGCTCCTTTCCAGCAGGTCATCTCCTAACCTGTACTGATGCATGTGGTTATTCCTCCTCAGGTGCAAGACTCTACACTTTCCACATTTCCTTCACACCTAACAGAGGATGAGGACTTGTGCCCCTTTTCCAATTGCTATGTCAATGACCCTCTCCCTAAGCGAGGGATTCCAGCTGCTTGACTTCCTTCTTTTCTAATTCCTGGCTAGTGGCCCTGTTATCCCAGCATCAGAGCAGCCAGATAACAGTATGATCACCTGGATGATGGATAAAATATTTTTTGCAAATCTAGCAACTCAGACACGGATAGGGATTGGATGGTTACTATCTAATTTATGACTTCTGTCTGCTTTCTGCTTTTGTTAAACCTCATCTGGTTTCTTACTGCCCAACTCTCCAGTCTGTTCAGGTCTTGTTGAATGGTAGCACAGCCTTCTGGTGTATCAGCCGAGAGCGTACTTCATCCCTTCATCCAGTTAACTGATGAAGATGTTGAACAAGACCAGATCCAGCACCTACACCTGGGAAACACGGCTCATTACATGCCTCCAACCAGACTCTGCATCACTGATGACAACCCTCTGAGCTCTGCCATTCATCCAGTTCTCAGTCCATCTCACCGTCCACTCATCTACCCCACACTAAGTTTCATAACGAGAACATTGTGGGAGATGGTGTCAAATGCCTTGCTGAAGTCAGGTTGCACAACATCCACTGCTCTCTCCACATCTACCTGAAAGGTGAGATGGGCCCCATATATGAAAGTAAAAAGTCAAGAAGGCTTCACAGTGACCGAGAATAAGGGAGGGTGAAGGGGAATAGTTAGAGATAGCTTATAGAAGCAAGAATGTAGAGCTTGTTAGAAAATAAGGGATGGCAGACACTGTGTCTGGGATAGTGAGGGGGATGAAGGCCATAAAGATAAGGGTTTGAGAACAGCCCGAGGACATTTGGCAGGGAGGTGATTAGATGTCCACAGGGCAAGAAGAAACTGGGTTGGGGGGGACGCCCCCCCGAAAGGCCAGGAGTTTACAACGAGAAAGGTCAGAAGCCTTCACGAGGAAAACAACAAATCTTCATCCCACGACCCACTACGCACACGCAAGAGGGGAGGGTCTGCATGCTAACGAACTCTTGGGGGTGTAATGAATATTCATCCGAATTCTGGGAAAACTATTGATTATGTATTAGCTTGGCCTATATCTGTAGCACGATTTTTCTAGACGGTGTGCAAGTTAGGTGGATCTATCCCCCTTGCACCTGGTGTCCGCGCAGCACTGAATAAATCGTACCTGCTTTGTAATCTTACTTGGGTTACAGAGTTTGATTCCGCACGTCATACCCAGCCAGTGAAGCCACTGGCTACCAGATTGGTCCATCTTGATTTCCCCTTGGTGAATCCATATTGACTAATCCTGACAACCTTCTCTTCCAATTGTTTGGAGAGGGTATCCAGAGTAAGTTGTTTCATCACCTTCCCGGAGACAGAGGTGAGGCTGCCTGGCCTGTAGTTTCCCGGGTCCTGCATCTTTCCCTTTTTGAAGACTGGTTGATAGTGGTTTGGCAGTCATTTCTGCCAGCTCCCTCAGGACCTGTGGGTGCATCCTGTAAGGGCCCATGGATTTGTGTGCACTGATTTTGGCTAGATGCTCTCTGAGTTTTAGGTTGGATATCAGGAAAATCTTGACAGAAAGGGTGTTTAAGCACTGGAATAGGCTCCCCAGGGAGGTTGTTGAGTCACCATCCCTGAACGTGTTCAAAAACCACTTGGATGTGGTGCTCAGGGACATGATTTAGTGGAGGGTTAGAGTTAGGATAGGTTAGGTTGCGGTTGGACTTGATGATCTTTAAGGTCTTTTCCAACCTCAGCAATTCTACGATTCTATGATCAGATCCTCCTTGATCAACAGGAAGTCATATGTTCCCCAGACTCTCTCTTACCTCCAGGGTCAGGGACTCCTGAGAGCTAGTCTTAGCGTTAAAGAGTGAAGCAAAGAAGGCATTCAGAATCTCCACCTTCTCAGCGCTCCCTGTTACCAGGGAACCCACCTCATTTAGTAGGGAACCCACATTTTCCCCAGTCTTCCTTTTACTATTGACATACATAAAAATCCTTTTTTGCTATCCTTTACCTCATTTGCAAGCTTTAATTTCAAGAGGGCCTTAGCCTTTCTTGTTGCATCCCTACAGACCCTGACAACGTTCCTATGTTCTTCCCAGGTGGATAGGCCCTTTTTCCACATTTCATGGACCTTCTACTTTCCTTTTAGTTTATCCATGAGTTCCTTGCTCATCTATGCAAGCCTCCTGCCACCTTTCCTCAGTTTCTTTCTCTTAGGGATGAACAGACCTTGAGCTCAGAGGAAGTGATGCACTTTAAGGAAACAGAGGGTGCAGGTATCTCTAGATGGATGCAAGATTTCAGCTGGGTTACTGGCAACATTATTTTACTGAGGAGTCCTTACAAGATCCTATGGGACAATTGAGAGGTTTTTCCCCACAGTTTCCTAAAATGACAGTGTTTCCTGGCCCTTCTCTGTCACAAGGAACTCCACCTCCTTCCCCCATTGAATTTAAAGCTCTGGTAGTCAATCCAGCCAGCTTGCTCCTCAGAACACTTTTGCCCCATCTGCTCAGTCACTTGAGAGGGTTTACAATCAGACTTTAATCCAGAATATGCATTCTCCAGAAACACTCAACATCTAAGAAAGCTTGTGTTTTCTCTTTGTTAGTTGGTGGAGACATAGCAGTTATTTTATTGATCATATCCATAAGGATCTTACGACATCCATTTTGCCATTTTATTCCTAAGAACTGGATCTCCTGTGCAGATACCTTGACCTTACTTAGTTTTATGGCAAAACCGACTTTCAGAAGGATCTGGATTTTTTTCTTCCCTTACTCAAAAATTTGCCTCACACAACGATGTCATCAATGTCCATGACAATGGTAGGGCTGTGTTTCCAACCATGGGGCAGACAATTCCAGGTGGATTAGATGTCAGTCCAAGTGAAATTGTGGCATACCACTGGGCTGCCTTTGACTTAAGGTCGTATTCAAATTCTAGCATTGCCAAGGATGCACAGAGCCTCTGGGCCAGTTACAATGGATTACTTTTGCCACTCATTCCCAGTTAGGCTCACTTTGGTCTCCAATACAGTTAGCTTTTGGGATCCTCTCATCAGTCCAGAAATTAGGATTAGGATACACTGTGCACTAGTGTCCACTGATGTTGACTTGATGTGCCATGTTATTGAATCCACACAGTCCAATATAACTGATTGTCTCTTCACCTGGATGGAGGCAGGTCCTTTCTAGCCCTGGTTACCATATTCATTACTCACTTCTCATGAATGCCAACCAAAATATTTGTTATTAAACTCAGAAATAAGATCAAAATATCTATTCAGTTTAGAGAGCTGCACACTGGAAACTGGAGTGGTCATTTTCTTGGAAGAACCCTTTTTTGTGAGGGTTCATATCATGTATTCATTCCTCTAGGGTTGAGGTGGGTTTTCCATTCCATTTCCTCATATCCTCCCTGTGGTCATGCAGGTAAAACCACAGGGTGTCATGTGGTATATACCCACCATGTCTTCTCTCTTTAACAGAAGAACACTTACTTCTAGTAGCTGAGATGCTGGTCCATACTAGTGAGGAGTAAGGCCTATTGTCTTTGGACAATAGGCTGGAACTCACAGGACATTTTCTCCTGAGTTGAAATTGAGGCCTGTAGGGAGGAAGAGAGACTTCCTTTGTGTTGTTGGTGTTGGTCATCCAATTCATTCACTGTTTGTTCTTCTCCATCTTTCCAAGTCATTACTCCCAAAAAGTTGGCATGCAGTGATGGTGTACTCTGTACAAACTTGCACTACATGGATTGTGTGCACTTGATGATATATGAATTTGGGGAAAATTTATCATTGTTCAGGTCAACATTATACACCACCTCCATCACAGCTAATTTCCTCATATACTGGATCCACTTGTCCTGCTGACGTAATATCTTCCTTGTTGGGATACCTTTCTTTCATGGGTAACAGGAGTCACATCCAGGTGGAGAGAGATTTTCCATTTTTTTTGCAATTGCTTTGTCAGTGTCCTGTTCCCTAGGGAGGATCCCAGTTGTCTGGCTTCCATGACCACTAAATCCAGTCTATATGTGCCATTATTGCAGCATCAGAACAGCCAGGTGACAATGTGCTCATCTGGACAGTGGCTGAAATCTTTCTGCACATTTCATACCTCACCTAGGGATAGACATTGGATGGTTAATTTAAAATGTATAATCTCTGCCTCTTCCTCCCGTTCTCATGATGGCCCTGCTATGAAGTAGCCTTCCTCATCCTCTTCTTCATTCCTTACTGAGTGGACATTCACGTCCATTGTTTCTGCTTGTGGACAGAGGCAATGGATACTTGCATGGGTTGGTTCTCTGGTTCAGCCAGAAGGCCTGTTGCAGGGTTTGAGTCAGATCCAGAGGCATTTTCTTGCTTTTGAGGGTGCTGAATAAACTTGAATAGTGTTTGATAGGTGCAGGCTAGATTCCAGCACAGTGCAACAAGCTGTAACTCTGGCATCACCAGGATCAGACCATACCTTTTCAAAACATTCTGCACTTGTTCAGGGGTGAGTTCCAAACCCATCAGAGGTGACAATTGTGATAAATACCTGCCAATATCTTCCCACATACCTTGCCACCCACAACTATCCTGTCTCAGGGTATATCTCAAGGTGGCATTTTTTAATAGTTTCTTAAACATAAATAAAACTAGAAACACATGCAGAAGGCATAGCAGTAGGATCATGCTAGTTTGAACATCCCAGGTATATTCAAAATGTTCAAAAACTATTTTTAATTGCCTGGAGTAAAGACTGTACTTGTTAAGAGCTTCTACCGTAAGGTTTATGAAGTGTGAGAATTATGTTACTGAGCACAAATACCAAATTAAATTTGTGGTTGGTATAACATGAGCGCATGCTATATATAAACTGGCAAAACCATAAATAAGCTTAGGCAAACCTCCAGAGATGATAAACAACCCAGAAGGAGTTAAGAAAAACAACTCTGAGAGCAAATAAACCACATTGTGAACAAAAAGGTCAGCATTGTGACCAGTGGCTATTAAGTTACTATATCACTTCTAGCAATTTTGTTTTAACATGCTCTGGTCAGACTTGTCACTGTCTCAGTCTTTTGAGCCCCACATCGGACTGCACAAGGATTGTTGTGGTTTAACCTGGCAGGCAGCTAAGTACTACGTAGTTTTTTGCTCACTCCCACCCTCCCAGTGGGATAGAGAATCAGAAAGAAAAAAAAAAAAGGAAAACTGCGATTAAAACTATTTACTAAGATAGAAAAGGAAGAGAATAATTATAATAATATATACATACTTACAAAACAAGCACACAAGCACACAATGCAATTGCTCACTAACCATTGACCCATGCCTAGCCAGTCCTCGAGCAGCAGCTGACCCTCAGCCACCTCCTGTCAGTTTTATAGTTTTTCTCATGATGTCATATGGCATGGAATATCCCTTTGGCCACTTTAGGTCAGCTGTCCTGGTTCTCTGACCTCTCAGCTTCTTGTGCAATCCCAGCTCATTCACTGGCAGGACAATACAAAAAGCTTAAAAGTTGCAGTGTCCTTGGCAATAATTAAAAAGTCAGTGTGTCATCAACATTGTTTTTCTCCTAAAGCCAAAACATAGCATCATGCCATACACTATGAAGAAAATTAACTCTGTCCCAGCTGAATCCAGGACAGCTTCACATTCATCACTATCCATTGACACTGACAGAACACTCAAAAGAACAGCCCTATTGAAGCTTACCTATAACCATGGGAAAACCTTCCAAAAGGGTCAATGATTAACTAGCATTTTAGTTAAGAAGAGTTCTGAAAATTAATACACACAGCTCATTTTATCACTTCTTCAGTTTCCCTATTCCATCCAGTTAGCTCCTCCCTCCCCCGTGAACTTTCTGAACCTGGTTTAGAATCTCCCCTACGGTCTTCAAGCATCATTAGACTTGTTCCTCTTTTTCCTTTAAGTGAGGAATATGTAAGTCATCATAACTAAATCAATGACAATGTATGCATTACTAATTCATGATTGGTTGTAACAACTCAGAGTAGCATTGGCATACATTTTTATATATTCATTCATATTCTACTCATTTACTATAAATATGTCAACAGCACTACTTACTATTACTTGTTCATTTCCAAAATGTAAGCACTGAATACCAAATATAAAGAACTATAGTAGTCTCTGTCATTCTCAGAGAAGTCAGTGAGCAGCACACAGTATGTCATCTTGGTTTGCTACAAAATAAAACCTTAACCGAACAATTCTAAAACAATTAGACTAGGCTAAATTAACATAAAACTCAGTTGAGTGCTTAAATGTCTCAAAATCACGTGACTTCAGATCACAGCTTAACATGACCCATAAAAGCCTTTATGCTAACAAATATACAACCTATTTAGCTATTTGAATAAGTGTATATCATCAGAACAATAAAGACAAATCTAGCCACCCTCAAGTACAAAAAAAAACCCACCTCTGATAGTCTTCCCATCATACACTCCTTTCTCTGAGCGGTTGAAAAAGAACAAGAGAAATTAAGTTTTAACCAAGTCTACCTGTCTCTAAACAAATACATGTTTATCTTTGCCTTGTAAGGAGATCGAAAAGAATGAATAGTGAAGAGTTGGTGCAAGGAATTAATTTTACATCAGGTGTTATGTCTGGGAAGCAGTTAATACTAATTCCTATATGTTAATCATAGAAGATATTCCTGCCAGACAAATTGTTTTGGATTGATGCATGTTGTCTACCACCACTATAGGAATTCATACTTAAAATATAACTAGTAGCATCTTAATGCTTCCTCTTTCCCCAGCTTATTTTTTAGAGTTTTCCCACTAGACATGCAGCATTTAGCTGTTAGACATGAAGTTCAAAAATGTCCAAGCTATTGCCTCGATCTTCTATTTACTCATCAATGTTTAGCTGCTACTATTTCAAAACGTAGTAGCAAAAATAATATGTGCCATGAATGTCTAAGATGAGCAAGCATCCTTCACATTCAAATAACAGCCTTATATAAGAAGTGCTTCAGTTTGTTCTTTATAAAAAAAATAAGTGAAAAATCCTTTTCAAAAAATAAAGCTGTAATGAATCCTAGAGTACGTGCTCAACTTCCAGCTTGCAATCTTGTCTCTGAACTGTAGAGTAAATTACATAATTGTATTCACAGGATAATTTCTCTCAGAGTAACATTCAGAAGGATATTTAGAACTCCATCAATGGTGCATTCTTTCCTACCACCCTCCCAAAAGAATTAAAGTCTGACTCTACACACATACACTAGCTGAATACTACTCCACATAGTTTTCATAGTTTACAAGAGCAAAGTGACCAGAACAATTCAGATAAGAGATTTGTAAAATTGTAATTTCAGTTATTGAGAACTATACTTAAGTAAAAATATTAGCAACTTACTTGTGGGAAGTTCTTTTCTTCATCATGCTGGCAGAGACTCTTGCATGACCTACAATATAAAAGATGGAATAACTGAAAAACAAAATCTGTTTATGTACAATGCCAAAAAGGTATCTTAGAGAAAAATTCTTCTTTTGAAGTCAAAATGTAAAAAATTTAAACATTTCATGTTGAAATTGATCAATGAACTCCTAGAATGGAAGAACACTGAGGTGATAGCTTCGTGAGTACATAGTCCTTGCCTAAGTGAAGTAAGGAGTGACTGACCACAATTGCTATAAAAAGTAGAGCTTAACACAAAAGGGATGGGTCTTTGTTCTAGATAAATGGCTACAATAGTTGAGGGAATCAATTGGCCGTGTAACTTTCCCCAGGTTAATTAAGATAAATAAATATAGGCAAATGCATGTCTTCCTGAGTTAGCCAAACCAGAATGTTTGTTTATTTGTGGCTCAGCCAAACCAAGTATAAAAACTCAGTATAAAGCAAACAGCATAAAAACTGTATGCTGAACAGAAAGAACTTTGAAGACACTAATAGACTTCAGTCAGTTTAAACCCATGTATTCCCTCCTAGCAATTGGAGACAGTGCCATGATAGAGACCAACAATGAGAATCACATTTGTATTATGACTGCAACTGCTATATTTAGCAAAGCATAATTTGTACTTGTACTGTTATTGAAGTAAATTGCTGTTTCATTCTGCTAAATTAAAGTCCTTTGTGTGTTAGGGGCCTGTAAGAAGCTGGAACAATTTTTTGGCTCAAAGCTTGTTCAGCAGCACCCATCTGAGACATAACCTGCTCAACAAGCTTTTGGGGTTAATGGTTACCATGAGCATGGTGCTAAGAGAAACATACAGGGCTGGGTGACCAGGAGAAACCTTTTTGGCTGCTGCTTCTTTTTGGGCACTTAAGCTGATTTATGGGCATTGTCTCAGAGGAGAGGATTACCATGCAGTTAGTGCATGTACCTAGCAGCCCACCATATGACAATTGCATGATCAACTGCTGATTTCCCAATGGGAAAGGCATGTACTATGGACATGCTGTTGCAACTACTGTTGCCCCTGACTAACAAAACAGAAGTACCCCTGGCAACTATCATTGCCCCTGACAGAAGTGCCCCTGACAATGAGCTGCTGCCTCTGGTGACCAAAAGGACACTATTGATAAAAACTTGAAGAGTTCTGAAGAAGAACAGGTACTCCCTCCGATGAACTGCAGCTGTGCAAGACGTCGCTGCCTGACTTGCTGCCTCCCTATGGACCAACAAGATGTCTCTGGATCCCTGGTGGTGACTATCCCTGCTTTGTAAACCATTCGCTGGGATTTCTCTCTTTACTTTTGCTAACTTCCCCACATTCCTTAGTAGCTTAGAATTTGTAATAAATAATTGGACAGCATTTGGCTTCTTTTGTTGCCTTAATCTTCCTCTGGAGATATATATATATGTCAAGCCATCTTCTCCAATAATTGGATTGAGAGAGGACCTAAAGGCCTCTGTATGAAGAATGATCCTGGGATGCAACAAAGTATTCTGACAGTTTTAAGGGAAATTGTTTTGCAGAGAGAGCTGACCTTGGTAGTTTACCTTGTTTTGCAATAACTTGTTTTGCAAGCAGGTGTTCCACTTGGGCTCTGTATCATGCATTGGCCACGGGTACAGTGTGCAAGTGGAAAAAACCCTATAGACTCTGGGGTGAATAAAAGCAGGAAAGAGGCTGTGGTGGGGGAGAGAGGAAAAGTGCACTTTGAAGCAGGGGACACCCTGCTGGCACTACCCATCAAATCCACTGCTGGCACGTTCCTTTTTCCTCTCCTTCTCAGCACTTTGTCCATCTCTCAGGAATCAGTAAGTAATAGCGTGCTTGCTTAGGGAGCTTCTGCTTGACGCTTACTGAGATAATCTAAAATGGATACCTGTGTGTATGAGCGTGTGTATGTTGAATAAAACTCATGCTGGTCATGTGCTGGTCTGAGCGCGCAGTTTGCTTGTCTCTGCTCCTGAGACATTCTGTATCTCGGATCCAAACATACCCTGAAACACTGTGTAATGTCAAATAATTTCAAAAAAGTAAACTTTGAGTTCTGATTTTGTTGGGATATAATTAATTTTCTTCCTAGTAGTTAGTGTACTGTTGTATTTTGGATTTGTATGAAAATAGTGCTGATAACACAGCAGTGTTTTAGCTGATGATAAGCAGCACTTACAGTGAATTAAGGGCTTTTCCGTTTCTCACACTTCCAATCCAGCTGGGGAAGCAGGGGGAAAGTGAGCAAGCTACTGTGTGGTACTTAGCTGCCTACTGGGATTGAACAATAACATCTGGCCTTAAACGATAAACCTTTACGTATGGAACATCTAAAAGAACCTGGTCAGGGAGTGTTGGACATGTATACATGTTTAACTTCAGTGTCTATCAATAAAATAAAAAAGCACCTCATGTATCTTTAGAAACATGTTCACAGTCTCATCTATGAATGCTTGAATTTAAACCTATGGAAAAATACAATTGAGTTTCACAACAGATTCAAAGAAACAAATTCTTTAACATTAGGCACATATTCCAAGCATAGCTTTGGCATATGTATTTTGAAAATTAACTTTCATAACAGTAGTAATGTCACAAGAGTCAATCACTGAAATGGCCATTAACCTTAAAGTTTAATTAATATTTTAATCCTTGGATTTTCAGATGGAGAAATAAAGAGGACATATATCAAGTGACAGAAAATTACAGAATTAAAATAAGACTACACTTTATGTTTCTAACACTCAAACTTGTACTGAATACATGGAAAGATAAAATTCCAGCTGCCATTAAAAATGGAGATTCAAATTTTCAAAAATTAGGCTTGTCTGAGACGGATGAAGAATTTGTTGACTCAAACAGCTAGAGAGTTGCCTGTTTGATGGAGTTCCAAAGATTCACCTTTCTTGCAACTCACTGAGTGGGATGGGACAAGTCCCTTTATGCTAATAGCCACAGTAAAGATTCAATTTGTAATTTTAGACTATTAAAAGACCAAGTAAATAGAACTTTCCTTTGCACATTTATAAGAAGTAATAGCTAGAAATTTTAAAAGATGATGTTACAAAAAGTGTGACTAAAAACCCAAAAGACTTTAGGAGTGGACTGCAACCACTAATTGTCATCAAATCATTAGCCAACTCATAGGTAAATGAGGGAAAAAAAATTAAAAGTATATGTACGTATCTTTAAAAAAAATTTTTTTTAAAAAAGTAAAGGAAGGGCATCATCAAAATGTGAACACACAGATTTCATGTTTTCGATTTGCGGTTTATGAGACAAAGTACATGTCATGGTTTTATGATTTTTGGTTATCAGTATTCCACATCATAACATCATGCAGTGCACTTGGAGTTTAAGTGTTAATGCTCAAGTTCCAGGCACCTGTCTGGAAAAGAAGAACTACATACCCCAAGGGGCTCTGTGGTCAGAGAGGAGATATAACCCGTGGAAAGGACACCTGATGGGCTCTTCTTTGTCAGGTTCTCCTCCCTACTGCTCAACCGGACCACGCATCTCACATCAGCTTTATGGTGAGGCCTATCCACCTTTCGGACACTCTCTCTTTATATTTGATTTAATAGCTTCAATTCTAGTTATTTTGTATTATAGTGTGTTATCTTGCATTCCGATACCATATTTACTAAATTAGTTTGTTCCTCCTCAGATCGTTGCCACTGTTTTAAATTATTTTGGGGTCCCCTGTTTCCCTTTTCTGGAGGCGCGGATTCTGCGAAATCCCTCCACCCCCCTGGTCACAGAACTGGGCCAAACCAGCCTGTAAACCGTTGACAGTATGATTTAACTAAATCAGTTCAGGTAGTTAAAACACTGTATAAAAACCCGTCCATATACATTCAGCAGTAATTCAACACAAAACTGATTTTTGTCCTCTGCTAAGAGATTCTGAATCTTATACAGTGAAAAGCATTTAACCTTCCAAAATAAGAAAAGGAATTCTACAATTACACAAAAGGAAGATCTTTTACAGAAGCTGCAAAAACCATAAAGGAGAAGCTATGTCCACTACTAGGAATGAGTGTTTTCCCTATTCAGTAACTACTCACCTTGGATACCTCTTATTTATGATAAGACTCAAGCTATAGACTTTTCTCTCAAATTCACTTACGCCCCAAATTTCTTGTCTATCCATACACAACCTCCATGCATGAAGTTGTCATGGTTTTCTGATTTTTAGTTTTCGGTATTCCACATCATAACATCATGTAGTGCACCGGGAGTTCAAGTGTTAATGCTCCAATTGTGGGTACCTATCCCTGTACGTTGCAGAAGTCATAGAATCTGGACCTTCCGGGTGAGGCGGTCTTTTACTGCCTTGCAGTGAATGTTGGAGGGCATAGATTGATCTAGTTAACTCCATGACAGTTTTTGGTGGAGGATGTGGTCATTAGCTGCTTTTTAGCTTTTAGAACGAATATCTCTCTGCTATCAGAGAGCTTTGTTAGGGAGCTTTATCAGTAGTTCAGGTTTCTGTACTGAAAACCTTAACCTTGAAAGCCCAGGCGTACTGCCAGTATTCTGGGATATTTGTAAACTTTGAGCACTGCTTAGTCCGGGCAGTGCCTTTTTGTTTTTTTTTCTTCTCTCATTAGCCTTCATTCATTAACCCACTTTTAGCAGCTACCAGCGATGAACCCACTATTTATTGTGGGGGTGCTGTCTAAGGAATTAAAAGCCATCATGTTCCTCGTGACATATTGGCCAATTATCAATGTCATGATTTCGTGTTGTGGAATTGTGTTCATATATAAACAAATAAGGGCACTGATGGAGATACCTGCATAGTACTTATATGCAATGTGGTATGATTTGAATTTTGATACATCCCAAATGGAATAGCTAATTTTACAAACAACACTATATTCAGACCGGTTTCCAGGCTTTCTTCTCAGTTTGTCACACATTTTTCGAATGCTGAATTAATGCTCATTTTAGTGGGCATGCTCCTGTGCATGTTGTTAATCTCCCTGAATGTATTCCTATCCATTTGTGTTATGTGAAAGGAGCCTCCTCCAAAACCAGAGAATGCTGACTGGCAGGGAATATGGAGAGGTTTAGGAAGAATCTTAGAAGCATGGGGACGCGCAATGTCATGGGATTTCACTCTTGAACACCTGTTGGATCCCAAGAAACTAAGCCAGTATTTGAGTCAGGGATGGTGCGGCTTGCATAGATCTAAGGAGAGCAAATAATTCAAATTCTTCTGCAAGCTGGTTTTGCTATTAAGTGAAGCAAACTGCAAGGATCTACCTGCCCAGGAGATTCAGTTCCTAGGTATAAAGTGGCAAGATGGGCATCATCACATTCCAGCAGATGTGATTGACAAAATCACTGCTATGTCTCCACCCACTAGGAAGAGAGAAACACAGTCTTTTCTGGGCGTAGTGGGCTTTTGGAAAATGCACATTCAAAACTACAGCCTCATTGTAAGCCCCTTTTATCAAGTGATGTGGAAGAAGTATAATTTTACGTGGGGGCCTAAGCAGCAGCAAGCAAGTAAAACAGGAGATAGCCCGAGCCGTGGCCCTAGGGCCAGTACACACAGGACAGGATGTAAAGAACATACTTTACACTGCTGCTGGGGAGAAAGGTGCCACTTGGAGTTTGTGGCAAAGAGCCTCAGGAAGGGCCCGAGGCCAACCCCTGCATTTTAATTATTGTTTGTTTGTATATATATGTATATATTAAGCACGATGTAGTGATGTAGAATAAGGGGTGGAATGTCATGGTTTTATAATTTTGTTATCAGTATTCCACATCATAACATCATGCAAAGCATGGGTAATTAAAGAGTTAATACTCCAATTATGTGAACTGACACCTTTCCAGAGACCTGGTTCTCAGAAGAGAACAACAACTACATACCCCATGGACTTCACATTCAGATAAGAAGACAAGCCACAGGAGAAAGACATGGGATCTTACTCTCTGGTTCTCTCTTACTCACAGCCTGGCAGTGTGTGGGTGTGCTCCCCAGCCGTGTACCTTCAGATCAAAGTAGGCTTTTCAGTTTCAGAAATTCTCTCTCCCTTATTTTATTTAATTTATTAGCCTCAATTTCTATTATATTGTATTACATTTTGTTGTCTTGCATTCTGATATCATATTTAGCAAAAATTACGTTTTCCTCCTTAGATCGTTGCCGCTGTTCTGTTTTGAGCCCAGCTCCCATCTCCCTACCCTTTCTCTTTTCCCTTCCCATTTTGGGGCCAGGGGGCCTACGGGCCTGCTGCCCCCTGTCACGGGCACAGATTCATCTAGATAACTCCGTGACAGTGTAGTGGGCTTTAGGAAAATGCATGTTCTAAATGATAGCTTCACTGTAAGCCCTGTTTATCAGGTGACACGGAAGAAGTATAACTTTGTGTGGGGTCTTGAGCAGCAGCAGACTTCCAAGGAAATCAAAGAGAAGATAGTCTGTGTATGGAAACTGCTAAGTCACGGCCTGAACCTCTGACTGATCACCTGAGGCGAGCAATGAGTCAACCAGAGGAGCACAGGTGAAGGCAATTCACCTGTGCTGCCAGAAGGGGTGGAGCCTGGCTCTACCTCTCCTAGACCTATTTAAGAGCTGGCTACCAGTAAGGAAGGGTTTCTTCTGGGGATTGTCTCTGCTGGTGTTATGTGAGTGAGCCCAGGGTAAGGGTAAACCTTCTGTTTTTCTTTTTTTGTTATCATAGTCTGCTTTGACAAACTCTCTTGTTTATTTGTTAATTATAACATCTTAATATTTATTGATTATACACTTGGCAAGCCAGGCAGGCAGAGTATACTAAGGCTTACAGCATGTCTTTTCTTTGGGATTTCTATAAATGGGTCAAGGGGGAGAACAATACTCCTCTAGAGAAAATGATTCCAGGGTAGATCCCAGGATTTGTGGCATCTCCCTATTAAAAGCTAGTGGTTATCATTGAAAAATGAGGTCCCTTACGTGTTATGGGAAATATGTCCCCATATTGCATGGTGGATTACTTACAGGGTCTTAGCAAGGATGTGGTGATCACTAAAAAAAGACAACTGGCTGCTTCTGCAGTGGCATGGCCACTATTAAGTGTCTTAAATCATGCAGAAATAAGAAACAACACTTTAGAGAATGAAAACCTACTTTTGAAAGACCGTATTGGAAAAACTAGAGCACGAACTCGGCGTGTTAACAGGGAAGAAGCCAATTCTACATCTTCCCATAGGCCAAGCTTGTAACATTTCAATAAACAATGACCCAACTCCTGAATCAACAGACTTGGTTGATCAGGGAAATAAAAAATCCAAATTAGATCTTCAATATCCAATTCTGACCGATCCACTAGAAGTCCATCCTGTCATAACTCAGAAAACAAAAAATGCAGGACAGACTGGCAGGGGTGCTGCCTCATCTAGTGGCCCCCTGCCTGGACTCATTTACATGTAACAGCCCAGCCATACATGGCAACGGAATTGATGGACTTAGTACAGCGATTTCAGCAGAAGCCTGGAGAAGGTGTGCCGGCTTGGTTATTAAGACTGTGGGATTCTGGGGCAGAAAGTGTTTTGGTCAATGGCCCGGAAATAGCCAAGTTGGCCACCATGACTGTCCATCCTGCTCTCAGGCAGAGGTTATATGTGGGTAATCAATACCTTGATGAAAACCATTCTATAATAGAAGGGTTAATGGTGGCCTGCTGTATGGTATGGCCAAATAAACTGGGTATACCTCTACATAGAGGGATGTGGTCCTCCATGGAGGATCTCCAGAATTATATCCGTGAACTGGGTGTAATAGAGGCTATCTATGAAGACACATTTAATGGCCCTGATATGGTCCTGATATATTTCAGCAGGGGTGAGAGACTTGATTCTACAGCAAGCTCCCTCCCATCTCTATGGCACCCTAGTCTCTATATTAAATCCCCTGGTGGCCTCAGAAGCTGTATTTAAGCCAGTATTTTAAGCTGTATATAAGCCAGCAGGCTGCCCAGTTAGTGGCTGAACTGGGAGAAACAGAACGCCTGCGGACTAGGTGCAACATATGGATGTTGGAAGAAGCAGAGGTCCTGCCAGTAAGTAAAACCAAAATGCTGGCTACTCAAGCTCCTTAATGGGGACCAAAAAGGGTCTCCCGAAAACAAATGCTTAATGATTTAATTGGGCTGGGGTCCAATTTGCTAAGATCAACCGCCAGCCCAACCATGTCCTTCTCCAGCTCTGGAGGCAACTAAAGGGCAATCAAAAATTCCAGAACTGCCCTAAGAAATCAAGGGTAAGGGTTATAGGGAGTACCAACAATGACATAGAACCTAGAAGATTTCATTGTTCCAAATAGGGGGGGAAAAAAAAAAAAGCTGCCTCAGGCCACCATGCCTGAGCCACCAGGAGCGAAAGAATTGGCCATAGCACAATTGATGACATGACAAGGGATGTTAGTCCCCCTAGGGCCTCCAGATGGGATGGGAGGCCCTATGTAGAATTAACGAATTACTGGTCCTGAAAAAATATTCAGAGAATTATGGCGTTAGTGGACACCGGAGCAGAAACATCAATTATCTACAGAGATCCAACAAAATTTGATGGGGACAGAGTGATGATTGGTGGTTTTGGGGGACAGACTATTCCTGTAACCCAAACATGGTTAAAATTAGGGGTTGGGTGTCTCCACCCTGGGAATACAAGGTGTCTATTGCTCCAGTCCAAGAATACATCCTGGGCATAGATATTCTATGGGGTCTGGCTCTCCAAACAACTGTGGGAGAGTTCAGACTTCGACAAAGATGTATCAGTATCCGGGCGGTGCAGGCAATATTAAGAGGCCATGCGAAACATGGGCCTGTTTGCCTGCCAAAACCGCGCCGGTTTACTAATGTTAGACAATATAGACTCCCAGGTGGGCAAGATCAAATATCGAGAATGGTGCAGGAATTAGAAAAAGTGGGCATTATAAGACCTGCACACAGCCTGTGCTATGGGCCCCACTGTCCCAACAGCAAACCAACCAGGAAACAAGAGTTTCATTCGGGTGCCGTGTAAACTCCTTTCTTGAACCTTGGATTTCAGTCATCTTTAGAGGTCGGCGAGTAGTAATAGAGCCTTCGCCTTCATCACACTCTTCCGCACGTCTTCCTTTTGCCTCTGGTGAAGGCGGTGGTTCTGAGGAGGGCGCCTCGCCTGGATCTTCCTCTGCCTCCTCCTCTCTTTTTTGTTCAAGACTCGAAGAAACTCGTTTCCATTTCTTGCCCTCCCCAGGAGCAGCTGGTATTGTTACTGGTGTCTCCTGTGATTGATTAGATTTGACTTGGGGATTTTCCCCCTTGGCTTGAACCTCAGCTGGGAAACTCTCTCTCTCCAGAATGGTATTATATAGGGCACAGTAAGCACAAGCCAAACCCCAAATAAGTTGTACCTCCTTAGATTTATGTAAGTCGCATTGTCCCTGACTCAAAATCTGGCTTAGTTTCTCAGGATCCCACAGGTGTTCAAGAGTGAAATCCCATGACACTGCGGGTCCCCATGCTTCTAAGACCTTTCCTAAACCTCTCCATATTCCCTGCCAGTCATCGTTCTCTAGTTTTAGAGGAGACTCTTCATTACAAATGCGTTGGAGTACATTCAGGAAAATTAACGACACACACACCAACATGAGTATTAATTCAAGATTCAAAAAGTGTTTGACAAACCGAGAAGAAAACCCGGAGACTGGTCTGAACATCGTGTTGTTTGTAAGATTAGCTATTCCATTTGGGATGTAGCTGTTTGTGAAATTAGCCATTCCTTCTGGGATGTAAATGTCAAAATTCAAATCATACCACATTGTAAATAGGTAAAACATAGGTATAAAACAAATAAAACATAATTCTAAAAGCTAAAAAGCAGCGTGCCCCACGTTGGGTGCCAAAAGTCTGTCATGGAGTTGACTAGATCAATCTATGTCCGTGACAGAGGCGACAGGCCTCTGTCCTCCCCCCCCACCCCAGTCCCACAAAAAATGGGAAGGAAGGAAGGGAGGAAAAGAGCAGCAGCAACAATCTATTGAGGAAAACTTATTTTACTATAATATTGGAATAGTAGATAACACAATATATACAATTTAATTGAAATTGAGATTAATAAATCAGACAAGATGAGAGAGAGAGAGTTCCCGGGACCGAGTCAAACCTGAAAAGCTTGGAACGGCTAGGAAAGCACCTTCCAGCACCCACTGCAAGGCAGTAAGAGAGCGCCCCCCCCCACCCGGAAGGGCCAGATCCCGTGACTTCTGTAATGTACAGGGGTAGGTACTTGGAATTGGGGCAGTGACACTTTAATGCCCTGTACACTACCTGATGTTTTGATGTGGAATACTGAAACCCAAAAACAGAAACATAGAACCATGACACTATCATTGTGTCCTAGATCTAGCAAATGCATTCTTCAGTATCCCAATTGCTGTGGAATCACAAGATGAGTTTGCGTTTACATGGGGAGGCCGGCAGTGGACCTTTCAGGTCCTGCTGCAGGGGTACGTGCATTCACCAACGTATTGTCATAATCTATTGGCGTGTGGCCTGGCTGATTGGAGAAAACCTGTTGATGTTAACCTATTTCATTATACTGATGATCTCCTGCTGACAACCGACTCACTGGAGGCAGTCGGTCCGGCGGCAAATTCATTAACCGCCTATTTACAACAGAGGGGATGGGCTATGAATCTCCAAAAGGTGCAAGGTCCAGGCCTGTCCGTAGAATTCCTGGGGGTTGTTTTGGTCAGGAAAGACCAAAGTACTACCCAGTGTTGTCAATGATAAGGTTGAGGTGTTCCCAGTCCCTACAGCATCGAAGCAGCTGCAAGAGTTTCTAGATATGTTGGGTTACTGGCGTTCCTTTATACCTCACCTAGTGCAGCTGCTAAGGCCACTGTACAGACTCTCAAAAAAGGGGCAGCTATGGGACTGGGGGAAAACCGAACAGGATGCTTTCCAACAAGCAAAACTGGCAGTTAAACAAGCTCAGGCATTGGGTATATTCGATCCTACCCTCCCAGCTGAGTTGGACGTTCATGTTACTCAAGACGGCTTCGGTTGGGGCCTGTGGCAACGCCAGAGCTCTGTTCGGACCCCCATTGGTTTCTGGTCTCAGGTATGGAACGGAGCAGAAGAAAGATAGATTATGATTGAAAAACAGTTATTGGCTGCCTATTCAGCATTACAGGCAGTAGAGCCATCTGGTTACATCAGAAGCTATAGTGTGCTGGACAAAAGACAATATGGGCAGCTGGTAAAGCATGGGGACTGCCCATACAATTATCTTATATTGTCCTGGCATGCCAGGATTGCGACACTTGCTCCAAGAGAAGACCAAGATCATTGCCGGAAACAACAGCCCATCTTGCTAGAGGACACAGTCCTCTCCAGCGATCCAGCGATAGCAGGTTGATTACATCGGGCCCCTTCCTCACTCCGAGGGGGCAAGGTACGCCCTGACCTGCGTCGGCACTGCAAGTGAGCTACTGCAGGCCTATCCAGTACCAAGAGCAAACCAGGCGTATACCATCAAGGCACTCACTAAGCTGATGTCTGCCTACGGGACACCTCAAGTCATTGAGAGCGACCAAGGGACTCATTTTACTGGTGCAACGATACAGCGCTGGGCAGAAGAAAATAGCATTGAATTGTGAGTCCACCTGCCACATAATCCAACGGGGGCAGGCCTTATTGAACGTTATAATGGTATTCTTAAGGCTGCCCTGAAGACAGACTGCCAGTCCCTGCAGGGGTGGACGAAAAGACTGTATGAAACCCTGCGGGACCTGAATGAAAGACCTAGGGACGGCAGACCCAGTACCCTGAGAATGTTGCAGACGACATGGGCCACCCCGCTTAGGATCCAATTTACGGGCACTGATCATCAGGTAAGACCCCAGATTGGTAATGAAAATGATCTGCTCCCTGCCCCTGAGAATTTAGATCTGGGTACCCATAAAATAAAATGGCCCTGGAAGGTGCAGGTAGGACCCAAGTGATGTGGCCTACTTGCACCTTGGGGGAGATTGTTGGAGGTGGGAGGCTCAGTAGTCCCTCCAGTAATAGGTACATGGCCTACTGATATTGTGGTCAACACTCCGATCTTTATTGCTAAAGGGACCCCCATCATGTCCCTGTGGCAGATCAGGACACCTCCTTTGGTGCCTGATATCGTTATGCAGCTGCAGACATCCGGCCAGAAGGTGTGGTACAGGCAGCCAGGGCGTGCCCCAGTACAGGCGGAAGTGTTGACCCAGGATAGAAATACGGCTTATGTATCTTGCCCTGGAGAGCAGACCTTCCCCTCCTGGTACCTCTGAAACATCTGTATTATTCCCTGTGAGCCTTCAGGACCAACAGAAGGAACAAAATGCCATCAAGCGTTCCAGTGTTGCTGTTAGATCACGTACAACACCCGGTGATGGTCTGCATGGGACTGATGGAACATGGAACGGACCTGCACCTCAGGACCTCATGTCTCCAGTAACATTATTGAGCACTGGCCCATAGAAGAATATGGACATTCACTGATCATCACTCGTCTTGAATTGTACCAACACACGTCGTGATGAAAATTGTGTAAGCGTCGCAATATACCGGATCTCTGTATTAGGGGAAGCTTACCCTTTAGTTAACCTGATCATTGGATCACACCGTGAAGGGGTGGAGTGTATGGGAACTGCTGAGTCAAGGCCTGAACCTCTGATTGATCACCTGAGGTGAGCCATGAGTCAGCCAGAGGAGCACAGGTGAAGGCAATTCACCTGTGCTGCCAGAAGTGGTGGAGCCTGGCTCTACCTCTCCTAGACCTATTTAAGAGCTGGCTACCAGTGGGGAAGGATTTTTTCTGGAGATTGCCTCTGCTGGTGTTTTGTGAGTGAGCCCAGGATAAGGGTAAGCTTTTTGTTTGTTTGTTTGTTGGTTTTTTTTTTTTGTTAACATAGTCTGCTTTGTCAAACTTTCCTGTTTATTTCATAATTATAATATCTTAATATTCATTGATTATACAGTCTGAGCTGTGGTCTTGGGACCAGTACAGACAGGTCAGGATGTGAAGAACATCCTCTACACTGCTGCTGGAGAGAAAGGTCCCACTTGAATTTTGTGGCAAAGAGCATCAGGAGGGACCTGAGGCCAACCCCTAGGATTTTGGAGTGAAGCGTACAGGGGGTCTGAAGAGGTAGCATACTAAGTAAATTACTCCAGTACCATATTTAGTAAATCAGTTTGTTTCTCCTCAGATTGTTGCCACTGTTTTTAATTATTTGGGATCCCGTTTCCCCTTTCCGGAGGCGCAGATTCACAAATCCCTCCACCCTACTAGTTACAGACCTGGGCTGAACCAGTCCGTAAATTGTTAACAATTTAACATCTTCTGTTTTTATACTTACAGACTAAGGCCGAAATTGAAGTTACCCATTGAGTCTATGTGCCTGAATCCATCTTTATTCAAGTGAATTACCTCATCAATATAGTTTTTCTGCTGCAGATATAAATGCACAATAACACTATAGATTACTTGTAGGGTCTAAGTTGAGTTGCATCCAGATAAATTTTGAAATTACATCTGAACTTGAAGGGAGAGGGGAGTGTTTCAGATGTTGTAGTATTGTGGGTTTTTTCCCCCACTCTGGAAAGCATTGTCCTTTCTCCTAACAAGGTATAGTCAAGCAATAATTCTTGCAAGTAAGGATTTTGAAATAAACACAAGTCTAGTGATAAAGCATTAGAAACAAAGTGCTGGCACAGTTTAAGTATGTGAGATTTAAAAATTGTTTTTATTTTTTTCCCAGCCTCACATATTAGGTAGGGTATGTTTGGATAAGCAAATAGTGAGAGGCTCAACTGTCAAGATTAGGGAAATGGGTTAGATAGTCATGATAAACAAGAGTGTCATGGTTCTATGTGGTTTTTTTTTTGTTTTTGGGTTTCAGTATTCCACATCAAAACATCATGTAGTGTACGGGGCATTAAAGTGTTAATGCCCCAATTCTAGGTACCTATCCCTGTACATTATAGAAGTCACGGGATCTGGCCCTTCTGGGTGGGGGGGATGCTCTTGCTGCCTTGCAGTGGGTGCTGGAGGGTGCTTTCCTAGCCGTTCCAAGCTTTTCAGGTTTGACTCGGTCCCAGGAACTTTCTCTCTCTCATCTTGTCTGATTTATTCATCTCAATTTCAATTAAATTGTATTATATTGTGTTATCTTGTATTTTGGTATTATAGTAAAACAAGTTTTGGTCCATAGATTGTTGCCGCTGCTCTTTTCCTCCCTTCCTTCCTTGCCTTTTTGGTGGGACTGGGGTGGGGGGGGAGGGCAGAGGCCTGTCGCCCCTGTCACGGACATAGACTGATCTAGTCAACTCCGTGACAGATTTTTCAGTGCCCAACGTGGGGCAGCTGCTTTTTAGCTTTTAAAATGAATCTTCTTTTCTCTCTGCTCTTAGAGAGCATCGTTAGGGAGCATTATCAGTAGTTCAGGTTTCTGTGCTGGAAAACCTGACCTTGAAAGATTAGGCGTACTGCCAGTGTTCTGGGATATTTGTAAACTTTGAGCACTACTTAGTCTGGGTAGTGCCTTTTTTTTTTTTTTTTTTTTTTTTTTTTTTCCTCTTGTTGTTAGCTTCAATTCATTAACCCCTTTTTAGCAAGCACCAGTGATGAACCCACTTGTTATCCTGGAGGTGCTGGGTAAAGGATTAAAAGCAATGATGTTACTAACAACCTACTGGCCAATAATCCATCTCACGCTTGTGTGTTGTGGAATTGCTATCATATATAACTACCTGAGGGCACTGATGGAGACACCTATGTTTTACCTATATACAATGTGGTATGATTTGAACTTTGACATTTACATCCCAGAAGGAATGGCTAATTTCACAAACAGCTACATCCCAAATGGAATAGCTAATCTTACAAACAATCTTGGTTTGCTGTTGGGACAGCGGGGCCCATAGCTTGTCTCTAGATGGTAATGAAGCTTGCCAACTAGGTGCCATTGCCAGAGATCCAGCTATTGATAGAGGAATTAGTCGACGTTCGGATGAGGCTACCATCCTCTGGGAACGAGTGTTAATAGCCGTGAAGGAAAAGTATCCCTTCAAAAATGGCTTGAAGATTGTGATGAAAAAATGGGATACAGTTGAAAAGGGTATCCAGTATTTGAGGGAAATAGACGTGGTGGAAATGTTGTATGACCCTAACTTTGTTCCTAACCACCCACACCAAGACCGCGACCCTGAAAAAGTGAGGACAATGCCTGAGATATGGCAGAAACTCGTGAGAACAGCGCCGGACAAATATGCCACTACACTAATGTCAGCATGTGACAGATACCAGGAACAACAAAGAACACAGTGAGTTTATGAATTAATTCTTACGCTCCAAAACTATGAACAATTACTATCCCCAATTCATGCTGCTGTTGCTGCAATCTCAAAAGTGATGGAACAACTGACTGAAACGCGGGAGCAAATGTCTCAACTGATTAACCGTAACCAACCTGTAACAGTATCAGAGACGCTTGATGAAGATCAGGATAATCAAAAGAGTCTAATGAAGGAGATGATGAAATTCATGTGAGCCCACCTAACTAAAGACAATGGACCTTCCTTCTCACGTGCACCATCAAAAATCTCAGCTGTTAGAGGCAAACGCTCTCCGGCTCAAGTAAGGAATAATACACCACGAATTGTCTTATGGTATTACCTACGTGACCATGGAGAAGACATGAGGAAGTGGCACCGTGAACCTACTGCTGTACTACGAGCACAGGTGAAAGAATTACAAGGCAGATCAACCACCAGTGCAGTTGCTCCAGATACCACAGGTAATGAATAAAGGGGCCCTGCCCTCAGTCGGGGGGGAAAGGGATAATAGAGTATATTGGACTGTGTGGATTCGATGGCCTGGCACATCAGAACTACTGAAATATAAGGCCCTGGTGGACACTGGTGCACAGTGCACTCTGATGCCCTCGAGTCATGAAGGGACAGAATCAATCCATATTTCTGGAGTGACCGGGGGCTCTCAAGAATTGACTGTATTGGAGGCTGAGATAAGCCTCGCTGGTAAGGACTAAGTTACGTACTTCAAGACCATACTCTAAACACTATTCTTATCCGCAAAATTGCATCACTTATGCATATTCCTTTTTATGCATATTCCTTTGCATCGCATTCATATTCCTATTTGTACAACAGAAGCATGTGAAAGACTATTTCCCTAATAGGTGCTTACACTAAAGTACAGAGACAGCACAAAAAGACAATATGTTCCAACATTAGTAATTAGACAACTAATTAGATGTGTACCATGTAAGTACCATCCATAAAAACATGGTGAACCACCACTGCCTCACAAAGGAATAGTTATAGATAAAAAAAAATACCTTAATTACTTTCACCTCTTATTTGTGAGATGTTGTCTAACCCATGCAATTTGCATGGAAATGGTTGCAAGCCCTGTTCCTTCAAAGCTCATTATAATAGATTCACAATAACAATATTTATAAGTGTTGCCCTATTTTGCTATTTTCCTTCTGGTGGCTTCAAATCAGTGGGCAGCTGAGTTCCACTACACTGCTCTTTTACCCCCCACTCGTGAAAGGAACAGAGAAAAAATATGATTAAAAAAAAACAACTTCATGGGATAAGTACAGGGAGAACACTCCCCAATTACCATCATGGGCGAAACAGACTCAGCATAGGGAGATAAATGTAATGTATTGCCTAGTGATAACAGACTAGAGCAGTAAGAACTAAAAGCAAACTAAAAACATCTTTCCCCCCATCCACACTCTTCTACCTCCTCCCAGTGGCCAAAGGGAATGGGGAAGTTGCAGTCAGTCCAAAACACTAAGTCTCTGCTCCTCCTTCTTCCTCGCACTCTTCACCTGCTCCAGCATGAGGTCCCTCCTACGGGATGCAGTCCTTCTCAAACTGATCCAAGATGTTGTCCCCATGGGCTGCAGATCCTGCCAGACCAACTGCTCCACTGTGGGCTCCTCTCCACAGCCTGCAGTTCCAGCCCAGAATCTTCTCTTGCCTTGACTCTCCATGGGCTGCAGCCTTCTTCAGGTCATATCCACCTGCTATGGTATGGGATCCTCCATGAGCTGCAAGGGGACAATCTGCTCCACTATGGTCTCCTCCATAGGCTACAGGAGGACTGCTCTGGCACCTGGAGTACCTCCTCCCCTTCCTTCTTCACTAACCTTACTGTATGCAGGATTATTTCTCTATACATTTTCTCACTCCTTTCTCCCAGCTGCTGTGGCACAGGCTTTTTTTTTTTTTTTTTTTTTTTTTACCCTTTGTTAAATATGCTCTCACAGAGGCACAACCTGTGTTGCTCATTGGCTCAGTTTTGCAAAGCAGCAGGTCTTTTTTTGAGGTGGCTAGAACTGGCTCTTATCTAATATGGGGAAGCTCCTGAACTCATCTCACAGAGACCACCTCTGCAGCTTCCTGCTCCCTGTGAAAACCTCACCAAATAAACCCCATGCATCCCTACAGGAATTTAAGGATAAATTGGATTACTAAAATTCTGAGATTTCAGGATGTCTTCAGTCCTGTGCATTTTCTTTTGATTTCCTCCAAGGTTAAAGAAAACTAAACTCTCACAATTTAAAACAGACATAAACCTGAGGGCAACTAATCAGCTGCACAGAGGACTTTTCTTTCCCAATTTAAAATTCCAAACACCTTGTGTAGTTATTTTACAAAGCTGTTTATGTCTAAATATACAATATTTTAATGAATATAGTCTGTGTTATGGTAAGGATTATGTCAATTTTTTTAGATATTTTTGAAAGTAAATTATTTTTTTTCAGCATATTAATTTTTAACATATATTGCTGATCATTTCCTTCAGCAACGAGTCTGTCAAACATAAGCAACGGAACAACTTTCCATAAACAAATTATCCTCAAAGCTCTAGTACTATCTAAAAGTCTCATAAAGGAATAATTAGCATTAGTCATTCCTTGTCAAGTAACCAATTCACAAAAAGATGATTAAAAAAAAAATTCCCAACAATTTCAAAGGCAAGATTTGCCCACAAAATTCAATTGAAAAAAATTATTGCATCAAGTAGCCAGTCATTGTTCATTCTCAAGTGACTGCATTTGTTTGATGCTTCTTTGTAATAAACAGCAAAGACACAAACTTTGATACATCTGAAGAAAGAGAAAATAGTTTTGGCTCAATCTCTTATAACAAAAAAAATATATATATTTTTCTTAAAAAAAATTCAAGACTGTATGGGAACTGTTGAGTCACAGCCTGAACCACTGATTGATTACCTGAGGCAAAGACTAAGTCAGCCATGGGAGCACAAGTGAAGACAATTCACCTGTGTGACCAGAAGGGGTGAAGCCTGGCTCCACCTCTTCTAGACCCCATTTAAGGGCTGACTGCAACTGGAGGATCTCTTTCTGGTGATCCCTCCCTTTGGAGTTTTCTACTGGGAGCTTAGGACACAAGGGAGCATTTGGTTTGTTTTTGATTGTCTGTTTCCACCATGATAATCTTTCTAACTTTAAACCTGTAAAATACCATCATAACCACACTACTCTTCTATCTGTACATTTGTTAATGATATAGTTGGACAGTCAGACAGGCCAGCTTGGGGGAGAACGTTACCTCCCTAGACAAAACCATCCCAGGATTTCTGGGATCACCTTACTGTTAACTGGCAACTATAATTGAAAAATGTGGTCCCCTGTGGGTTACGGGAATTATTCCTTCCCTTTCCCATATGGTGGATTATTTACATGGATTAAGCAGAGACATAGTAGTCACAAAAGAACATCAACCAGCTACCTGTACTGTGGCATAGCCACTATTTATTGCTTTAAATCAGGCAGAACTGAGAACCAATACTTCAGAAAATGAAAATCAGTAAATACAAGACTGCATAGAAAAGTTAGAAGAACAGTTCAGTATACTGACAGGAAAAAAAATCAAGCCTACATTTCCCAATGAAGTAGGTCTGTAACATTTAAATAGATGATACCCAAGTTCCTGAATCAATGGACCTCGTTGATCCAGAAGATAAGACTTTGAAATAGGATCTTGAAGTTCCACTTGCAGTGGATCCCTTTGAAATCCATCCTGAAATAACTAAAAAACAAACAAACAAACAAAAAAAACCCAAACAAAATAGTCCAGCAGGGGTGCCCCCTGCCCAAATTTATTTACATGTGACAGCCCATCCTTATACGGCAATGGAATTAATGGACCTGGTACAGCAATTCCGACAAAAGCCCAGAGAAAGTGTGCCAGCTTGGTCTCTGATATTATGGGATTCAGGGGCAGAAAGTGTTATGGCCAACAGGCCAGAGGTCTCTAAATTTGCATCCACTACTGTACACCCTGCCCTTAGGCAGAGGCTATACGCTGCCATCCAATATACCAAAGAGAATCACTCAATAATAGATTGGGTGATGGCAGCATGCCATATGGTTTGGCCCAATACATCTGATATACCATTATGTGGGAATACAAGAAGGACTGTACAGAGCAGCAGCTGTGGAGCAAGATAAACAGCATGAGAACCAAGGACACCTCTAGAAGAAGGAACAGCTCATGGCTCTGATTGGATAAGCGCCTGCATGAGCAGCCAAAAAGTGTTTTGTAGAATGCTCTGTTGACATGTAAAGGTGGATGGGAAAGTTGTAGGGGTGGATGGAAAAGCTAGAAAAAGAAAATTTGTGAAGGTATATAAGTGATGTGAGAACTTGTAATAAACAATTTGGATTGTTCACATCTGAGTCCATGCATCAGACGCTGCAAATGGCGTCTACTGCGTGGAGCAAATCAAGCTGAGGCTGAGCAAGCCCGGTCTGGCAGTGCTGCCTGACTGAACTACGGAGAGATTGTTTCGCGCAGATCTGTTCTGCAGGACAGAAGGTGAGCAGTTGGGAACTATGGGGAGTTTGTCATGGTTTTGTGATTTTTGGCTTTCGGTATTCCACATCATAACATCATGTGGGGCACTGGGACTTTAACTGTCAATGCTCAAGTCCTGGGTACCTGCCCTGAAGAGAAGAAGAACTACATTCCCCAGGGGACCTTGCGGTCAGGGAGAGGAGGTTTAACTCCTGGCAAGGTCACCTGATTTTTCTTTTCTCGCCTGCCCTTCGTCGTGGGCGCTGCTCCCGTCTCCCTGCTGCTCAACTGAACTGCGCATCTCACCTCAGCGTTGTGGTGAGGCCTATCCACCTTTCGGACATTCTCTCTCTCATTATATTTGATTTATTAGCTTCAATTCTGATTATATTGTATTATAGTGTGTTATCTTGCATTCCGATAATATACTTAGTAAATTAGTTTGTTTCTCCTCAGATCGGTGCTGCTGTTTTAATTCTTTTGGGGTCCCCTGTTTCCTTTTTTCCGGAGGCGCAGATCTGCGGATCCCTCCGCCCCGCTCGTTACGGAACCGGGCCGAACCAGCCCATAAACCGTTGACAAGTTCACTAATGAAGGAGCAGCAAATAAATCTCCAAGTATTATGGATAGTTTTAAAATTTCAGAATCAGCCTGTATCTACTTCAGCATTGGCTACTTTTCTTAAATGGGTAAGCAAAAATGTCCCTGAATTTCTGATAACTGGGTTCTCTTTTGATGGAGAGCTTTGGGACAAAATTGGCACAAAATTATGGGAGGCTTCTATTACTAAAGACATAATGGCTGATAAACTTTTACCAGTTTAGCACCAAATAATGGAAGAGCTTAAACAAATTCTACAAGGGAGAATTTCTTCCGATTATTCCCCATCGCCCTCCCTCCTACCCCCGCCAATGCCCCTCGGTACGGAAAGCAGCCCCCGCCCGGACTAGATCCGCGGCTCCGACCCCGCCCCTGGCCGGGGAGAAGGGAAATCGCGACTCTCACGCGCGCTGCCGCCCTCCGCTCTTTCCCCGCCCTCCGCCTCGCCCCCGACGCTCGCCGCGCGGCTCCCGCGTTCCGCCCCGCCCACGTCGCTCGCCGTGATGCTGCCGCCCTCCGCCCTGCCTACGTCGCCTGTTGCTGCGTCTCCGCAGCCTGCATGTAACGTGGTTAAAGACAAGGATGGACCGGAACCAGAGGAACTTTTTGATCCTGCTCCAGTAGATCCCAAAGACGAACCGAACATTTTCCCTCCTGATGATAATTTGAAAGGTGCGGGAAAGAAAAATTTTTCTACAGCCTACTACTATGCTTTAGAGCAGTGCAGAAAAGAAGCAATATTATGGGTGATGCTGATGCGTTGCAGCCTGGTTTTCCTTCGCCTTCAATGTTACCTTCAAATTGGCCTATAGCACTTATTGATTTAAAAGACTGTTTGTCATGGTTCTATGTTTTTTGTTTTTGTTTTTTGTTTTTGGGTTTCAGTATTCCACATCAAAACATCATGTAGTGTACGAGGCATTAAAGTGTCACTGCCCCAATTCCAAGTACCTATCCCTGTACATTACAGAAGTCACAGGATCTGGCCCTTCCGGGTGGGGGGGGCGCTCTCTTGCTGCCTTGCAGTGGGGCTGGAGGGTGCTTTCCTAGCCATTCCAAGCTTTTCAGGTTTGAATCGGTCCTGGGAACTCTCTCTCTCTCTTATCTTGTCTGATTTATTAATCTCAATTTCAATTAAATTGTACATATTGTGTTATCTTGTATTCCGATATTATAGTAAAATAAGTTTTCCTCCATAGATTGTTGCCGCTGCTCTTTTCCTCCCTTCCTTCCTTCCCATTTTTGTGGGACTGGGGTGGGGGGGGGAGGGCAGAGGCCTGTCGCCCCTGTCACGGACATAGATTGATCTAGTCAACTCCGTGACACTGTTCTTTTTTTTACAATTCGACTTCATCCAAAAGATGCACCACGATTCACTTTCTCGGTGCCCTCCATCAACCAACAAAGCCCTGCTCAGCGGTATCATTGGACCGTGTTACCTCAAGGAATGCTTAATAGTCCAACAATATGTTAACTGACTGTAGCAAATGCATTACAACCAGTACGAAAAGCTATACCTCACATCCTTATTTATCATTACATGTATGATTTATTAATAGCAGCAGAACAAGAAGAGGATCTAAAAGACGCTTTACTGCTCGTCCAGCAGGCAGTCCAATCTGTAGGTTTACAAATAGCAGAAGAAAAGGTACAGCTTAGTTATCCATGGAAATATTTAGGATGGAAAATTACATCTCACACTATTCAGCTGCAAATCCTCAAAATAGAACCGCACGTACAGATATTAAATGATCTGCAAAAATTATTAGGAAGCGTCAATTGACTGCAACCGCGTTTGGGTATTACTACTCAAGAGCTACACCCTCTATTCCAGCTACTCAAAGGTGACCCAGATCAAACCTCTAAAAGACAATTAACACCAGAAGCGCTACAATGCTTAGACTCTGTAATAACATCATTGCAACATCGATATAGCCATCGTGTTTGCTTATCACTTCCAGTATCTCTTATAATTATATCAAATTCCTATCAGCTATATAGCTTGTTATGTCAATGGGATACCTCAAGAAAAGATCCTCTCATTATCCTTGAATATTCTTACCGCATACATTTTCAAAAACCATTACATCACAAGTGGAGATGTTTGCAATGCTAATACAGCGAGGTCGACATCATCTACAAATTTTACGAGCTCTTGACCCTGATTGTATCTACATACCTGCTACTAAAAAAGATGTAGATTGGATGCTTGCACAGTTGCTCACTTTACAAACTGCTATGGCAGATTATACCAGACAAATCTCCACCCATCCCCCTAAACATCAGTTACTGCATAATTTGAGTGATCTGTCTCTCACTACTAATATTTTACTTTCACATGTTCCGATGCCTAATGCTGTTACTGTATTTACAGATGGCTCTGGCAAGACACACAGAGCAGTGGTTCTCTGGCGTGACTGGGGGTTGGACTTGATGATCTCTGGAGGTCCCTTCCAACCCCTACAATTCTGTGATTCTGTGATTCTGTGACTGCTACACGATGGCAGTCAGATATACATGTTGTCGATGGATCACCTCAAATTTTAGAACTCACTGCAGTAGCTTGAGCTTTCCAAATTTTTTCAGAACAAAAGCTTAATATAATAACTAACTCTTTATATGTTACAGGTATCATTCAGAGGATTGAAGGATCTTTTCTCAAGGAAGTTAACAACCCTGCTTTGTTTGCACAGCTCAAGCAAGTTTTACATTATGTCTCTCACCGTACTCTTCCTTATTTTATCATGCATATTCAATCACACACTATGTTGCCTGGTCCTTTAACTCAGGGCAACCGTAAGGCTGATCAAGCCACTGGTGCCTTTGCTACCCCTCAATCATTTCAGCAAGCTCGACTCTCTCATCAATTTTTTCATCAGAATAGGAGAGCCTTACAAAAGCAATTCCAACTGACAGTAGATCAAGCCCGCAACATTATTCTAACCTGCCCAGACTGCCAAGCAATTGCCCTGTTGCCTCAAATTGGGACAAATCCCCGTGGCACAGCACCTCTTCATCTATGGCAGACAGATGTTACTCATGTTCCTGAATTTGGGCGTCTAAGATTTGTACATGTAACAATAGATACTCATTCTTCCTACATATTTGCCACTGCACATACAGGTGAATGCAGCCGTAATGCCTGGTTATCTGCTTATGCTGCTATAGGGATCCCACATACTATAAAAACAGATAATGGACCTGCTTATACTTCTAAAGCCACTCGAACTTTCCTCCAAGAATGGAGGGTTAGACATATTACATGCATTCCTCACTCTCCCACTGGACAAGCTATCATTGAGCGTACTCATCTAACATTGAAATGTATTCTTAATAAACAAAAAAGGGGGAATATGGGAGACACACCACAAGAAAGATTATGTAAGGCTTTGCTTGTGCTGAATTTTTTGAATCGTGATCATACAGATACAACTCATGTGGATCGTCATTTTGGGGCCTCTGCAATGCTCAAGGAACAGCCAATGGTCAATGTTCGGAATATGGCCACAGGGCATTGGGAAGGTCCCTTACCACTGATAACTTGGGGTCGTGGATATGCTTGTGTTTCCACAGGGACTGGCCCTATGTGGGTTCCAGCACAATGCGTTCGGCCTCATCTCAAGGCAGAAAACAGCATCCAGCCTTTATAACGACTGGGATTGCTTGCTTCTTACTTATCGGTATTGCTTTGTAACTTGTTGTACTGCAAATAACAACGTTAGTAATGCTATGACATAGTGGGTGATTTTCCTGTGTTATCAGTGCAGTCTCAAGAATTAGAATTATTAGGCATTATCTAGGTTGTTGTGTGCTTCTTCTATTTTAATAGTAGATCAAATGTGAATTGAACAGGATTTGATGTTACCAATGCTGGAATCTACAGGAATAGCTCTTTTAATGTATTAGTAACACTTGGTTATGATGCTATCAGCCTATCAATCAGCCTTTTCTTAATTTGCGAAGACAAAACCTGGAAAGGAATCCCAGGCAAAGGGATGACCCTGTATTATAGAATGATTAACTCTCTTTCATCCCACTAATCAGGATTTTTAAAATATGGCCATGCATCACTTGAGACAAAGGCGCATGCTAAGAGAGCTAACCTTGGTAGTTTATTCTGTTTTGCAAGCAGGTGTTCCACTTGGGTTCTGTATCATGCACTGGCCATGCGGATGCAGTGTACAAATGGAAAATACCCTTCAGACCCTGAGAAGAATAAAAAAAAGAGAGAACCTGTGATGGGTGAGAGAGGAAAAGTGCACCTTGAAGCAGGGATGCCCTGCTGGCACTGCCTATCACATTCACCACCACAATGTTCTTTCTCTCTCTTTTTCTGCAGGCTGTTGTTTCTCGAGGGTCAGTAAGTAATAATGCCCCTAGTGTTACTCTAGCACATTTGCCCACTAATATTGATTCTATCTGACATGCAAAAAGCTGTACAACCATTAATTTTCTATTAGCCCAAAGGCATGATCATGAGCACTCTAAAAGTATCTGTTGTACAAATTTTAGTGATGGTTCAAAATCAATATATCAGAATATACAAAAGTTGAAGACCTCTTTCTAACCAGTTACAGATTAACACAGAATGGGACCTTCAGGGATTTATTTCCAGGTTGCAGAAAACTTGAGTTGCAGACCTAGTAGGTTAACAGTATTTCTTGTCATTATGATATTTGTCTTTCTCACATTTAGAGTATTGTCAATCTAGGCCTTGATTGAGTTCTAATGATTATGTTATTAATATAATTAGTGTTATTATTTTATAGTATGGTAGTAGTTGGCGAATAAACAAAAAAGGGGAATTGTGGGAATACAAGAAAAACTGTTCAGAGCAGAAGCTGTGGAGGAAGATAAACAGCATGAGAACCAAGGACACCTCTAGAAGAAGAGAGAACATCTCACGGCTCTGACTGGATAAGCACCTGTGTGAACGGTTGAAGAGCGTTTTGTAGAATGCTTTGTTAACATGTAAAGGTGGATGGGAAAGTTGTAGGGGTGGATGGGAAAGCTAGAAAAAAGAAAACTTGTGAAGGTATATAAGTGATGTGAGAACTTGTAATAAACAATTTGGATCATTCACATCTGAGTCCGTGCATCAGACACTGAAACCTAGCACAGTGGGATAATCCTAATAACATCAAACTGTACCTCTATATTGATGATCTCATGTTGATGTCTGACTCACTGGAGGCATTAGGAAAGGCAATAGATTCATTGTCTATCTACAAGAGAAAGGGTAGGCTATAAACCCACAGAAGATGCGAGGACCAGGCCTGTCGGTGAAATTCCTGGGTACAGTTTGGTCGGGAAAAACCAAAGTACTACCCACTGTGATAATAGACAAGGTTCAGGCGTTTCCAGTCCCTACTGCGCCAAGGCAACTGCCAGAATTTTGGGGTATACTGGGATACTGGCATTCCTTTATACCCCACTTAATGCAGATGCAGATGCCTTTGTATCGACTCACAAAGAAAAGCCATAGATGGGACTGGGGGAAAATGGAACAAGAGGCCTTCCAGCAAGCAAAACTAGATGTTAAACAGGCCCAGATGCTGGGTATATTTGATCCCACCTTTCCAGCTGAAATAGATGTCCATGTAAATCAGGATGGGTTTGGCTGGGGCCTATGGAAGCGCCAGAATATCTTTCAAACCTGGATTGGGTTTTGGTCTCACATTTGGCATGGAGCAGAAGAGAGGTACAATATGATTGAAAAAGAGTTCTTGGATGCCTACTCCTACAGGCAGTAGAGCCAATAACTGAAACATCTGAATTTACAGTGAAGACAACCTCGCCAGTCCAGGGGTGGGTGAAAGATCTGACCCACCTTCCTAAGACAGGGGTGGTAATTCCACCTGCCATATAATCCAGCGGGGGCAGGCCTTATTGAATGCTATAATGGTATACTTAAGGCTGCTCTGAGGACAGACTCTCGGTCCCTGCAGGGGTGGACAAGGAGATTCTAAGAAACCCTGTGGGACCTGAATGAAAGGCCTAGAGATGGCAGACCCAGTGCCCAGAAAATGCTACAGACAACATGGGCCTCTCCACTTAGGATTCAAATTATGTTCGGATGGACCATGGAGAATGACAGCTGATTATGGAGAACTAAATAAGGTCACTCCACCTATTCATGAAGCCGTACCCAATATTGCCTCCCTAATGGACACATTGAGTAGGGGGATAAAAACCTACCATTGTGTCCTAGATTTAGCAAATGCGTTCTTCAGTATCCCAATTGCTGAGGAATCGCAAGATCAGTTCGCATTTACATAGGGAAGCAGGCAGTGGACCTTTCAGGTCCTGCCACAGGGATATGCGCATTCACCAACATATTGCCATAACCTACTGGCTCGAGCATTGGACATATTTGATCCTACCCTCCCAGCTGAGTTGGACGTTCATGTCACTCAGGATGGCTTTGGCTGGGGCCTGTGGCAACACCAGAGTTCTGTTCGGATCCCCACTGGATTCTGGTCTCAGGTCTGGCAAGGAGCAGAAGAAAGATATAATGACTGAAAAACAGCTATTGGCTGCCTATTCGGCATTACAGGCGGTAGAGCTGATAACCCAAATGGCTGAAATCATAGTTAAGATCACTCTGCTGATCCAGGGGTGGGTGAAAGATCTGACCCACCTTCCTAAGACAGGGGTGGCCCAAGCACAAATGGTGGCACAATGGGTCGCCTATCTCAGCCAGAGGAGTAGTCTGTCTTCATCACCCTTGAAAGAAGAACTCCAGAAGATCCTAGGCCCAGTGACGTATCACAGTGATAAAGCAAAAGAAACATTGGTTGCTCCACCAGAGAAGAGTCCTGTTGAAGAGGGGAAATATGCCATTCCTGAAGATGGTTGGTGCACAGATGGGTCCAGCAAGGGCAACCCGAGCAAGTGGAGAGCAATAGCATACCATCCCTCCAGTGAGACAATCTGGTTTGAATAGAGGGACGGTCAGAGCAGCCAATGGACAGAACTGTGAGCCGTGTGGATGGTTATAACCAAGGAACCCGGTGATGGTATCCTGAACTTCTGCACAGATAGTTGGGCTGTGTACCGGGGGCTCACTCTTTGGATTGCACAGTGGGCCACCCAGGAATGGACTATCCATGCACGACCAATCTGAAACAGACGTGGTTAGACATATGGAATGCAGTGAAACACAGGTCTGTACGTGTCTACCATGTTCCTGGTCACCAAACCCTACATTCACCAGGAAATGACGAAGCCAACACACTGGCCTGAGTTTGATGGATTGAGAATTCACCATCTGAGAACATCGCCCGCTGGTTACATCAGAAGCTACGGCATGCTGGACAAAAGACAATGTGGGCAGCTGCTAAAGCATGGGGACTGCCCATAAAGCTATCTGATATCACCCAGGCATGCCGAGACTGCGATGCTTGCTCCAAGATGAGACCGAGATCATTGCCCAAAACAACAGCTTGCTAGGGGACACATCCTCTCCAGTGATGGCAGGTTGATTACATTGGGCCCCTCCATCAGTCTGAGGGGGCGAGATATGCCCTGACCTGCATCAATACTGCAAGTGGGCTACTGCAAGCCTATCCAGTAGAAAAGCAAACCAGGCATATACCATCAAGTCACTTAATAAACTGATGTCTGCCTACGGGACACCTCAAGTCATCGAGAGCAACCATGGGACTCATTTTACTGGTGCTACGATACAATGCTGGGCAAAAGAAAACAACATCGAATTGTGATTTCACCTGCCATATAATGCAATGGGGGCAGGCCTCATTGAACATTATAATGTTATTCTTAAGGTTGCCATGAAGACAGACTCAGTCCCCGTGGTGGTGGACAAAAAGACTCTATGAAACCCTGTGGGACCTGAATGAAAGACCTAGAGACAGCATACCCAGTGCCCTGAAAATGCTACAGGCAACATGGGCCTCCCTGCTTAGGATCCAAATTATGGGCACTGATAATTGGGTGAGACCCCAAATTGGCAATGACAATAATCTTCTGCTCCCTTTCTCTGAGAACCTAGACTCGGGTACCCATAAAATATAATGGCCTTGGAAGGTGCAGTTAGGACCAAAGTAGTGTGGCCTACTTGCACCTTGGGGGAGATTATTGGAGGTTGGGGGATTGGTAGTCCTTCCCAGGTAATAGGTACGTGGCCTGCAGATATCGTGGACAACATTCTGGTTTTCATCAGTATGGGGACTATAATCCACGTCCCTATGGCAGGATCCCCCTTTGGTGCCTGATATAGTTATGCAGCCTCAGATATCAGGCCAAAGGGTATGGTACAGATGGCTGGGACACACCCCAGCGCAAACTGAAGTGTTGACCCTGGACAAAAACATGGCCTGTATCTTGCTGTGGAGGGTGGACCTACCTTCTTGTACCTCTGAAACATCTGTACTACTCCCTGTGATTATCTCTGAGTCCACAGGATTGCCGAGAGGAGTAACATGGCATCAAGTTGCTCCACTGTCACTGTAAGATCAATGTGACACCCGGTGGTGGATTACATGGGACTGATGGAACATGAGGTGAACTTTCCCTGGTCCAAGCAACTATGTGCCTCCAGAAGAACCATCAAGTACTGGCCCATGAAGGAACATGCAATTCAATGATGAACATCAGTCGTCTCATATTTTGTTCATCTACATTGTGACGGTCAAAGTGTACAAGTGTTGTGGTATACTGGATCACCCTAATGAAAAGGGCTTACCTTTAACGTGCTCAATCATTGGTTCATGCTAGGATCCACCCCTTCCCAGACCTCATTTAAGGGTTGGCAGTGGAGGTAAGGGTATCTCACTGGAGATCCCTGCATACCTTAGGCCTTCTGAAGGTAAGCAGCTTCTTTTCTTTATTTCTGTGCCCATGGCTGTTGTATTTGAGCAAATCCTCATTTGCTGCAGACTAGGACCTTGCTGCTCTGCTGTCATTGCTGCACTTTCCATCATGTTACAACACCAGTCTTCTTCCCCACGGGCTTATCTTATGGCGCAGATGGACAGCCTGCTCCTGTGCCTTTAAGACTTCCTTCTTGAAGAGACACCAGTGTTCTTGGACCCCTTTACCCTTCAAGACTGAATCCCAGGGGACCCTCCCTATCAGGGTCCTGAACAGTTCAAAGTCCTTCCAGAAGTCCAAGGTAGCAGTTTTGCTTGCCCCCTTTCTAACTTCACCAAGAAGTAAGAACTCTACCATTTCATGGTCACAGCTCCTGACCTCCACATCTCCCACCAGTCCTCCTTTGTTTGTAAACAGAGGGCCTGAGGGAAGAGGGGGAAGTGTCATGGGTTCAGGTGTGCTTTGCTTGATTAATTTCTAAGCAGATGGCCAGGCTGCAGGATGAAATTACCAGGCTAAGAGGCATCTGGGAATTGAAGAGGGAGATGGATAGAAGGAAGTCTGAACCAACACATGCTGTCTGACAGCCCCATCCTAAGTCCCTGCAAGGGGAATAAGCTATGCCAACTTCCACCATGAGGAAAAAGGTCACAACAACATGCAAGGTGAAGAGAGCTGGACTCTCATCTCTGCTTACAGCAGAAGAAGGTGTCTCCCACCTTACTACCATAGTGCCCCTGAACAACAGATACGAGGCTCTGGGGCTGGAAAGAAGATGGTCTGGATAGCAATCAGAACAAGGAAATAACAAGCATATTAAGCAGGGCCAACCAAGTAATCACATCAAAACTAGTGCCACCAAAAAAGTGCGAAGAATCTTAGTAATTGAGGACTCCTCATTGAGGGGCAATGAGGCCCCCATTTTCCACCCAGATAACCTCTCCAGAGAGGTTTGCTGTCTGCCAGGGGCTTGTGTTAGAGATGTCAAGGAGAATCTACTGTATATGATAAAACACAAAGACTACTATCCACTCATTCTCATTCAAGTTGGGTCTCAAGAGGCTGCAACAAGGAAACCTCAGAACATTAAAAAAAGACTTTGCATCCCTTGGAAAGACACTGAAGGGAGAGGGTAGTGCATGTAATGTTCTCTGTCCTCCTGATTGGTGACTGGGACCTGTGAAGAAGAAGGAGAAAAGGTCAGGTAAATGACTGGCTGCGTGGATGGTATCATGACTAAAGGCTCTGGGTTCTATGATCTTATACAGGCCTTTGAGAGATCGAGTATGTGGGCATTAGATGGAATGCAACTGAGCAGATCGGACGAAAGTGTTCTGGGAAACAAGCTGGCTGGATTGATTACCAGAGCTTTAAATTAGATTTGATGGGAGAAGAGGATGGAGCTGTCTGTGTGACAGAGAAGGGCCAGGGAATGCTGTCACTTCAGGAAACAGAAGGGAAAAAATCTCTGAATTGTCCCAAAGGATCTTGTGAGGACTCCTCAAAGAAGGTAACATTGCCAATAGCCCAGCTGAATTGACTATATATATCAGTACATGCAGCCTGGGAAATAAGCAGGAAGAGCTGGAAGCCACAGGCACAATTAGAAAAATATGACCTAATTGCGATCACAGAGATGTGATGGAATGATTCATGACTGGAGAATGATGATCAAGGGCTACAAGCTTTTCAGAAGAGATAGGCAGGGAAAGAGGGGCAGGGGAGTTACCCTCTACATTAAGAGGTGGATAGAGTGTGAAGAGCTGCCTCTGTAAAACAGCCATGAACAGGTTGAGAGCTTGTGGGTGAAAATCAGGAACCGGACCAATAAAGGACATCTGGTGGTTGGGGTCTACTATAGGCTGCCTGATCAGGGGGAGCCTGTGGATGAGGCCATCTTGCTTCAGCTGGAGGAAGTATTGTACTCACAGGCTCTCTTGATGGGGGATTTCAATCACCCAGATGTCTGCTGGGAAAGCAACATGACAGACTGCAAGCAATCTCAAAGACTCCTGGAGTGTGTTGAGGATGACTTCCTGGTCTAGGCATTAGACAAACAGACTAGAGGAGAAGTGCTTCTTGACCTGGTGCTCACCAACGCAGAAGAGCTCATTAAAGAAGTTACCTTTGGCACCTTAGGCTATAGCAACCATGCCCTGGTTGAGTTTATGATCTTGAGGACAGGCCTGGAATAAAGCAAAGCCAGGACCTTGAACTTCAGGAGAGCAAAGTTCATGCTATTTAAGGAATTACTGGGTGAAGATCCCCTGGGAAGCTGTCCTTAGAGTCAAAGGGATCTGGACAGGCCGAAGAGCTGGGCTGAAGCCAATGGAATGAGTTTCAACAAGGCCAAATGCTGGGTCCTGCACTTTGGCTACAACCCCAGGCGATGCTACAGGCTTGGGGCGGTGTGGCTGGAGGACTGCGTAGAGGAAATGGACCTGGGGGTATTGATTGATTCTCGGCTGAACATGAGCCGACAGTGTGCCCAGGTGGCCAGGAAGGCCAATGGCATCCTGGCTTGCATCAGAAACAGTGTTGCAAGCAGGAGCAGAGAGGTGATTGTTCCCCTATATTCAGCACTAGTGAGGCCGCACCTCGAGTACTGTGTCCAGTTTTGGGACCCTCACTGCAAGAAAGACATTGAGGCCCTGGAACGTGTTCAAAGGAGGGCAACAAAGCTGGTGAGGGGTCTGGAACACAGGCCATATGAGGAGAGGCTGAAGGAGCTGGGAACGTTCAGCCTGGAGAAGAGGAGGCTCAGGGGAGATCTCATTGCTCTCTATAACTTCCTGAAGGGAGGTTGTAGTGAGCTGGGGGTCGGCCTCTTCTCTCGTGTCATTAGTGATAGGACCAGAGGGAATGGTTTCAAGCTACGGCAGGGGAGATTCAGGCTGGACATGAGGAAGTATTACTTTTCAGAAAGGGTGGTCAGGCACTGGAATGGACTGCCCAGGGAGGTGGTAGAGTCACCGACCCTGGGGGTGTTCAAAGAAAGACTGGATGTTGTGTTGAGGGACATGGTTTAGTGGGAGCTATTGGTAATAGGTGAATGGTTGGACTGGATGATCTTTTAGGTCTTTTCCAACCTTGGTGATTCTACGATTCTATGAAAGGAGTGGAGCAAAGCTGGCAACTCTTTACGGATGCCTCTTTGAGAGCATAAGAGCTATAGGTATAGTATAGGAAAACAAGCAGAGGAGGCGGGAAACCAGCATGGTTTGGCAAGGACCGGCTGGTCAAAATGAGGGACAGGAAGGTTATGTACAGACACAGTGAAAACAAGGACATGTCGCCTGGGAAGAATATAGGTATGCTGTCCAGACATGCAGAGATGGGATCAGGAAAGCCAAGGCACAGATGGAACTGCACTTGGCGAGGGATGTAAGTAACAACAACAAGAGATTCTGTTAGTACATTGGTCGGAAGAGACATGCCAAAGACAGCTTAACCCCTCTGATAAATGAAAAGGAGAACTGGCTACAACACACATGGAGAAGGCTGAGGTACTCAGGCTTCTGAGGTACTGAGGTACTGAGTTCTTTGCCTCTGTCTTCACTGGCAGCTATGCTTTTTGTGTCTCTCATGTCCCTGAACCTCTAGGTGAGAACTAGAGGAGCAAAATCCTCCCCACTGTAAGAGAACAACAAATGTGACAGCGCCTCACGAGACTGAATTTGTATGTCCATGGTGCCAGACAACATGCATCCCAGAGTTCTGAAGGAATTGACTGACGTGGTTTCCAAGCTGCTCTCCATCATATTTGAAAAGTTATGGCTGTCAAGCAAATTCCTCAGTGTAAAGAACCAACAAAAAACACTTTCTGACTTTCTGGGGTGTGCTTGGAGTGTCTCAAATACTTGCAGTGCAAGGCCATTGCCATAACAACCAGTCAAAGGCTGATATCAATAAGTAGGATATCCTGTCCTCTAACAGGTTTGTCCTGCTTAACTGACAACCTGACCTACCCTTCCCACAAGAAAGTCTTGGCTGCAAACTTATTTTTTATAAACTTGCAATTGCAAACTCGCTTGTTTACGACCTTGGGACGGTGCACCTGCAAACCTAGCAGGAATAAAAGGACACCTGAGAGGAACCCTGGGATCATCTTCTTCACCTTCTTTGTCTTCTTGGTGGTCCTCACTGTTGTTGACTGGTTTGAGGCTACAACCTCAGGATGAGCACGCTCACCCTTCCCATCTCTTCCCCAGCACTGCAGGCTGACAATGGAACTCCTCAAAACAGACCTTCAGAATAGACTGGTGATCAATTTTTTTCCTGTCTGTTTTTCCAACTCTCACGCTTTCTCCATTTTCCTCAGTTTTCACTTTTTTTGTCTTGTGAAATTATTAAGTAATTGCAAGACCTTATTTCAACTTCTGAAAAGCCACATCTCTCATATAGTTGTTAAGTCATTAAGTTGTTAAGCAGTTGTAAGATTACTTAACCGGGTGGAGCCTGGCTCCACCTCTCCTAGACCCATTTAAGAGCTGACTACCAGGGGGAAGGTTTTCTTTTGGAGATCCACTCTGCTTGAGTTTCTGAAGCGAGCCCAGGATATGGGTAAGCATCCTATCTTTTCTGCTTTGGTGTAATAACTTCTTAGCTAAGCGCTCTGGTATACCTCATAACTATAACATCTGTATGTTCATTGATTGTATGGTTGATGAACCAGGCAGCCCAAATATACTTTATATCATGTCCTTTCTGTGGAATTTCTATAAATGGGTCAGAGGGGAGAACATCACCCCCTTAGATAAAATTATCCCCAGACAGATCCCAGGGTTTCTGGGTTCTCCTTATTATCAAATAGCAACCCTAGTTGAGAAATGGGGTCCCCTGTATACTGTAGGGAATATTTCCCCATTCCACATTGTACATTGTACAGTCCATTGTATCATTCCATTTTTCCAAAGGCTAGTGCATAATAGGGGATGTGATATACCCTCTCAATGCCATGCTCTTTGGCTCAGGTGAAGTTGTTTCAGAAATGATTCCTGTTGTGTGACTGTGTTCTTTCTGGGGTGCCATGTCACCATAAGGCTTACTTTCCAATGTCCAGGTGTATAATCAATGGATATCAAGATGTTACAATCACAAAATAAACAAGAGAGTTAGGCAAAGTGGACTATGATAACAAGAGAGAATAAATGGAAGGCTTAGCCTTACGCTGGGCTCACCACAAAATACCAGAAGGAGGGACCTCCAGATGAGATCCTTCCCCACTGGTAGCCAGCTCTTAAATAGGTCTAGGAGGGTTGGAGCCTGTCTCCCCCCCTTCAGGCAGCACAGGTGAATTGCCTTCACCTGTGCTCCTCTGGCTGACTCATGGCTCGCCTCAGGTGATCAATCAGAGGTTCAGGCCCATACACCAGGATAGTGTTTCATGTGGTGGCATGGGGCACAGGATATGTTTCCAGCCATCCGGTGGTTGCTTTTCACCGTTGTAAGCAGGTGGCATTTATCATGGTGAGTTTGTAGGAGAGTGATGTAGTCCACCTGCCAGGCCTCCCCAGTATTTATATTTCTGCCATTGTCCTCCATACCAGAGAGGCTTTATCCACTTGGCTTGTTTGAGTGCAGTGCAAGTTTCACGTTCATGGATAATCTGTGCAATATCATCTGTGGTCAAGTCCACCCCTCAATCCCAAGCCTATCTATAGGTTACATCTCTTCCTCAATGACCTGAGGTGTCATGGGCCCATCGAGTTATGAAGAATTCACCCTTATTCTGCAAGTCCAACTCTACCTGATGACTTCAATCCTAGCAGCCCAATTTAACTTCTGGTTGCTTTCATGTTCTTCGGTGCCATGACTCTTGGGTACCTGTACTTTTATAACCATGTTCTCTACGCGGGCAGCAATATCTTTCCACAATGCAGTGGCCCAGATGGATTTGTCTCTGTGCTACCATTTGCTCTGCTCCCACTGCTGTAACCACCTCTGTAGGGCACTTGCTAGCACCCAGGAGTCAGTGTAGAGATAGAGCACTAGCCACTTCTCTCATTCAGCAATATCTAAACCCAGCTGGATGGCCTTTACTTCTGCAAATAGGCTTGATTCACCTTCTCCTTCAGCAGTTTCTGCAACCTGTCTTTTACGGCTGCATACAGCAGCCTTTCACCTCTGATGCTTTCCCACAATATAACAAGACCCATCAGTAAACAAGGTATATTGCTTCTCACTTTCTGGTACTTTATTATTCAGTGAGGCCTCTTCAGCAATGTGTCACCTCCTTCTCTGGTGATATTCCAAAATATTGACTTTGGGCTAGTCCATGATGTCTTCCAAGATTCCTTGGGGACTGGGATTGCCTATTTGAGTCTGTTCTGTGATCTCCATGTGGCATCAGTTGCATGATGTGTGGAGGGGACCCTCCCTTTGCCCTACACAGGCAGTTGGGGTGCCAAGAGGAGCTGTGCTTCAATACCGATACCTTCTGAAGCAGCTTGAACCCCTTCATATGCTCTCAATACCTTTTATTTTTCAGTTGAAGTGTAGCGAGCTTCAGATTCGCTGTATCCCTGACTCCAAAACCCTAGGGGTCAACCTGGCGTCTCCCATGAGACTTTCTGCCAGAGGTTCCAGGTGGGGCCATTCTCCCCAGCTGTGGTGTAGAGTACACTATTTCCATATTGTCCTGCCCAGACTGGACCAAGGGCTACTGCATGAACTGTCTCCTGTTGAATTTGTTCAAAAGCTTGTTGTTGCTGAGGGGCCCCAAGTGAAATTGTTCTTCTTCTGGATTACTTGATAGAGAAGGTTAACAATCCCACTGTAATTCTAAACATGCATTCTCAAAAAACCCAGAACAACTAAGAAAGCTTGAGTTTCCTTTTTGCTATTTGGTGGAGACATAGCAGTTACTTTGTTGGTCACATCCATAGGGATCTGATTACATCCATCTTGCTATTTTATTCATAAAATCTGGATCTCTTGTGCAGACCCCTTGACATTACTTTGTTTTGTGGGGGAAAAAATGGCTTTCAAAAGCATCTGGACATCTGGATTATTTTCTTTCCTTTCCCAGAAACTTTCTCTGCAGTACTGATGCACACAATGATGCCATTGATGTAATACAGGTGTTCAGGAGCTTCCCCCTGTTCTATTGCAGTATGGATCATCCTATGGCAAACAGTAGGTCTGTGTTTCCACGCATGAGGCTGTTGATTCCAGGTGGATTGGATGTCCCTCCAAGTGAAAGTAAACTGTGGCCTGCACTCTGCTGCCAAAGGGATTGAGAAAAAAAATGCGTTCATCAGTTCATAGTGAAGTTCTAGCACATCCAGAATGGCAGCATTCAGCGGTGTTGTGCCTTCATTCAGGCCACGATAGTCCACTGTTAGCCCCCACTTTCTGTTGGTCTTTCACAATAGCCAAACAGGACTTTAAAGGGTGAACAAGTCTTGCTGATCACTCCTTTGCTCTCCAGTTGACGAATAAGCTTATGGGTGGGTATCAGGGAGTCTCAGTTGGTCTAGTATTGCCACTGGTGCACCATGTTGGTAGTGATCGGCACCTGCTGTTCTTATACTCTTAACACCATAACAGAAAGATCCTCAGAGAAACCGGGCAAGGTAGACAGCTGCTTAATGTCCTCTGTTTTCAACGCACCTATAGTAGAAGCCCACTTGGTACCCTTTTGGGTCCTTGAAGTACCCTCTCCTGAGGTCATCTATACCAAGGATGCACAGATCCTCTGGACTAGTCACAATGGGGTGCTTTCACCACACATTCTCAGTTAAAATCATACAATCTTAGAATTATTAAGAGTGGAAAAGAACTCTATGATCATCTAGTCCAATTGTCAGCCCATCACCACCATGCCCACTAAACCACGTCCCCAAGTGCCATGTTTCTAGAACACTGACAGGGACAGCAACTCCACCACTTCCCAGGGCAACCTGTTCCAATACTTGACTACTCTTTCAGAGAATATATTTTTCCGTTAAACAGGAACTTCCCCTGTTGCAGCTTGAGGCCATTATCTCTCATCCAGTTGCTAGTTACCTGGGAGAAGAGACCAACCCCCATCTCACTACAGCTTCCTTTCAGGTAGTTTTAGAGAGTGATAAGGTCTCCTTTGAGCCTCCTCTTCTGTAGAATAAACAATCCCAGTTCCCTCAGACACTCCTTGTGCAGGGGTGGACAAGGAGATTCTAAGAAACATAGAAACATTTACATAGGGAAGCAGGCAGTGGACCTTTCAGGTCCTGCCACAGGGGTATGCGCATTCACCAACATATTGCTATAACCTACTGGCTCGTGACCTAGCTAATTGGAGAAAACCTCCTAATGTTCACTTGTACCATTATATTGATGATCTCCTGTTGACATCTGACTCACTGGAGGCAGTAGAACAGGCAGCAGGTTCATTGACTACCTATCTGCAAGAAAGAGAATGGGGCTATAAATCCTCAGAAGGTACAAGGTCCGGGCCTGTCTGTAAAATTCCTGGGGGTGGTTTGGACAGGAAAGACCAAAGTACTACCCAGTGCTGTAATATATAAGGTTCAGGTATTCCCAGTCCCTATAACACCAAAGCAGCTGCAGGAGTTTTTAGGTATACTGGGATACTGCTGTTCCTTTATACCTCATTTAGCGCAGCTGCTGAGTCCACTGCACAGACTCATGAAAAAGGGGCAACTTTGGGACTGGGGGAGAATGGAGCAGGATGCTTTCCAACAGGCAAAACTGGCAGTTAAACAAGCCCGGGCATTGGGCATATTTGAACCTACCCTCCCAGCCGAGTTGGACGTTCATGTCACTCAGGATGGCTTTGGCTGGGGCCTGTGGCAACACCAGAGTTCTGTTCGGACCCCCATAGGATTCTGGTCTCAGGTCAGGCACGGAGCAGAAAGATACAATATGACTGAAAAACAGCTATTGGCTGCCTATTCAGCATTACAAGCGGAAGAGCTGATAACCCAAATGGCTGAATTCATAGTAAAGATCACTCTACTGATCCAGGTGTGGGTGAAAGATCTGATCCACCTTCCTAAAACAGGAGGGCATTGTTGTGTGGGGCAATAGAGCAGAAGAAATTTTCACGAAAGACAAACAAATAATCCAAATTCTTCTGCAAGCTGATTTTGCTATTAAGTGAAGCATAGAAAAAGGACCTGCCCAGGAAATTCAGTTCCTAGGTATGAAGTTGCAAGATGGATGCCGTCACATCCTAGCTGATGCGACTGACAAAATCACTGCTATGTGTTCACCCACTGGCAAGAGAAAGAGAATCTTTTCTGGGCGTAGTAGGCTTTTGGAGAATGCATGTTTAAAACTACAGCCTCATTGTAAGCTCCCTTTATCAGGTCATGCAGAATAAGTATAATTTTGTGTGGGGTCCTGAGAAGCAGCAGGCTTTTGAGCAGATTAAACAGGAGACAGCTCATGCTGTGGCTCTGGGGCCAGTACAGGTGGGAAAAGATGTAACGAACATCCTCTACACTGTTGCTGGGGAGATAGGTCCCACTTGGAGTCTGGGGAAAAGAGCCACAGGAGAGACTTGAGGCAGACCCCTGGGATTCTGGAGTCAAGCGTACAGGGGGGTCTGAAGATGGATACACTCCAACTGAAGAAGAGATCTTAGCCACATGAGGGGGCACAGGCTGCTTCTGAAGCAGTCGGTACTGAAATGCAGCTCGACTGCCAGTGCTAAACTGTCTGTTTAAAGGAAAGGTTCCCTCCACCCATCATGCTACTTTATACTGACTCATGGATGGTGGCAAATGCCTTATGGGGGTGGTTACAGCAGTGGGAGCAAAATAACAGGCAGTGGAACAGTAAGCCTATTTGGGCTGCTGAACTGCAGAAAGACATTGCTGCCCGAACAAAGAATATGGTTGTAAAGGTGCGCCATGTAGATGCTCATATGCCCAAGAGTCGGGCTACTGAACAACTGCTAAACAACCATAATGTAGATTGAGCTTCCAAAATTGAAGAGGCTCAAATAGACCTGGACTGGCAGTACAAGGGTGAATTATTTCTACCTTGGTGGGCCCATGACACTTCGGGCTATCAAGGAAGAGATGCAACATACAAATGGGCTAGAGACCAAGGGGTGGACTTAACTATGGATGCCATTGTACAGGTTATTCATAACTGTGAAACATGTGCCATCATCAAACAAGCCAAGAGGATGAAACCTCTCTGGGAGGAAGGGCGATGGCAAAAGTCCAAATATGGGGAGGCATGGCAGGTTGATTATATCACCTTGCCACGATCTCGCAATGCTAAGCGTTATGTGCTTCCTATGGTGGAGGCAACCACCGGGTGCCTTCAAACATATGCAGTACCCCATGCTACCGCTTGAAACACCACATTAGGTCTTAAGACACAAGTCCTGTGGTGACATGGCACCCCAGAAAGAATTGAGTCAGATAATGGGACTCATTTCAAAAATTCTCTTGTAAATACATGGGCCATAGATCACAGCATTGACTGGATTTATCATATTCCCTACCATGCACCGGCCTCTTGTAAAACGGAACGATACAATGAGTTGTTAAAAACACTGTTGAAAGCAATGAGTGGTGAAACATTTAAGCATTGGAAGAAGCGTTTCTCAGAAACCACCTGGTTGGTCAATACCAGAGGATCTATCAATTGTGATGGTCCTACCCAATCCAGCTCCGTACATATTGTCGAGGAAGATAAGGTTCTTGTAGTACATGTGAAGAACATGTGGGGAAAAGCAGTTTGGGTTCTTCCAGCTTCTGGAAAGAACAAACCTCTCCATGGTGCTGTTTTTGCCCAGGGACCAGGATCCACTTGGTGGGTAATGCAGAAAAACAGGGTTGGTCAGTGAAAGGAAATCTGATGTTGGGGAGTGCAGTCAGTAATTCTATGTATATATGTATGTATGTAGATGTGTGTAATGCTTTTTTTTTTTTTTTTTGTATATATGTATATATTTTTAGCATGATGTAATATAAGGGGTGGAGTGTCATGGCTTTATAATTGCTATTGATATTCCACATCATATGATCTTATAAAGCATGAGTAATTAAAGAATTAATGCTCCAGTTCTGTGGACTAACATTTTTCCATATACCCATATATCAATGGCTATTAAGATCTTATAATTACATAACAAACAAAAGAGTTAGACAAAACAGATTATGATAACAAAGAGAGAACAGATAGGAGACTTACCCATACCCTGGGCTCACTTACAAAACTCCCATAGAATGGATCTTTAAAAGAAATTCTTTCTCCCTGGTAGCCAGCTCTTAAATAGGTCTAGGAGAGGTGGAGCCAGGCTCCACCCTGTCTGGCAGCACAGGTGAATTGCCTTCACCTGTGCTCCTGTGGCTGACTTATTGCTTGTCTCAGGTGATTGATCAGTGGTTCAGGTTGTGACTCAGCAGTTCCTATACAACCTGGTTTTCAGAAGATGTGAGCAACTACATATTCCAGGGGACTTCACGTTCAGCAAGAAAGGTTGGTCATGGGAGGAAGTTGTATGATTTTGTTTTCTGGTTCTTGTTTACTTGTTGGCTGTCTGTGGGTGTGCCTTTAGTTCAAGTAGGCCTTTTGGTTTCAAGCACTCTATTTCTTTTTATTTCTTGTTTTCTTTATTAGTTTCAATTTCAATTATACTGTGTTATTTTGCATTCTGATATCATATTTAGTAAAATTAAGTTTTTCTTTTTTGATTATTGCTGTTGCTCTCTTTTTGGGGACAGCTCCCATCTCTCTATCTTCCCCCTTTTCCTTTCCTGTTTTTGTGTCTAGGGGCCTATGTGTTTGTTGCCCCTTGTGACAGGCACAGATTGATCTAGAGAACTCCGTGACAACTCCTGAAGTCAATCTATGACACACATCAAACGCTATGAAGAAAAAAAATCAACTCTCCCAGCTGAAACAAGGTCAGCAGAGATGTGTTTTAGTTACTGGTCCCCCAACCTATATGTTCATGTAGATTTACACCATCCCTGATGGTTATGTTCTCTTTGCATCCTCCCTTCAGGTATTTATATATGCTGATTAAGTCCTCTCTATGCTTTCTTTTCTCCAGATTGAACTGGCCCAGCTCTCTCAGCCTTTCCTCACAGGTGCTCTAGTCCCTTAATCATCCTTGTGGCCCTTCCCTGGACTCCCTCTGAAATGTCCATGTGACTCTTGTACCGAGGAGCCAAGAACTGGACTTAATACTCCAGGTGGAGTCTCACTAGAGGTGAACAGAGGAGAAGGATCACCTCCTTCAACCTGCTGGCAAAACTTTGTCTAATGCAGCCCAGGCTCCTTATCTTTCCTCACAGAAATGACACCTTGCTGGCCCGTGTTCAACATTAGTCCACTGGGACCCTGGGTCTTTTTCAGCCAGGCTGCTTTCCAGTCCCCCCCCAGCTTGTTGCTTGGGTGCTGGTACTGGTGCTTGGGGTTGCTCCTCCCCAGGTGCAGGACTTTTGCATTTCCTTTTGTTGAACTGCATGAGGTTCCTGTCAGCCCATTTTGCCAGCCTGTTGAGGTTGCTCTGGAAGGCAGCACGCGCTTTTGACTAATCAACCACCTCACGTCAGTTCTCTGTCATCATCAAATTTGCTGAGGGTATATTCTACCCCTAGATCATTAATGAGGGTGTTGAACAAGACTGCACCCAGTATTGACTTCTGGGGTAGTCAACTTGTTACTGGCTTCCAGTAGCGAATATATTGCTGTTCATTTTCCAACACTTCTGGGATGAGCAAAATATTAGTTATATTACAGGCTCCTTCTTAGAATTTTAATTAAATTACAGTTCTGCTAAAACTTTGACAGTATAGACTGGTAACATGCATTTCTGTCATGGATTAACCCCGGTAGGCAGCTGCATGCCACATAGCTGCACGTTCATTTCCCTCCCCCTCGTGAAGTGGAGTGGGGGAGAAATTCAGAAAGGTAAATAAAAAGTGAGAAAACAGTAAAAGCTGCACGTTCAAGCAAAGAAAAACAAGGAATTAATTCACTACTTCCCATTGGCAGGCAGATGTTTAGCCATTTCCAGGAATGCAGGGCTTCATCATGTGTAATGGTTACTTGGAAAGGCAAATGCTTTAACTACAAATGTCCCTTCTTCTTCCTTCTTTTCCCTAGCTTTTATTGCTGATCATGACACAATATGGTATGGAATATTTATTTGGTTAGTTTGGGTCAACTGTCCTGGCTGTGTCCCTTCCCAACTTCTTGCTCACCTCCAGCTTCCTCACAGTCAGGGAATTGTGAGAAGCGAAAAGACCTTGCTTAACTATGCTAATGCAGCATCAATAGTTTAAACACTGGTTTAAGCAACATATGAGCCACTATGAAGAAAATTAACTCTATCCCAGCCAAAACCAGTACAATTTCTTATATCTAAATCCGTACAGCTTAATTAACATTTATGTATACCCTTTCAATTCCACAGATTCTATAAAAGCATAATTCTCATCCTTAAAAACAAAAAAAACAAAACAACAACAACAACAACAAAGAAAAAATAACATGGTTCTATGTTTTTTTGTTTCTGGGTTTCAGTATTCCACATCAAAACATCATGTAGTGTACAGGGCATTAAAGTGTCACTGCCCCAATTCCAAGTACCTATCCCTGTACATTACAGAAGTCATGGGATCTGGCCCTTCCAGGTGGGGGGGGGGGGGGGGGGGTGCACTCTCTTGCTGCCTTGCAGTGGGTGCTGGAGGGTGCTTTCCTAGCCGTTCCAAACTTTTCAGGTTTGAGTCGGTCCCGGGAACTCTCTCTCTCATCTTGTCTGATTTATTCATCTCAATTTCAATTAAATTGTATCTATTGTGTTATCTTGTATTCCGATATTATAGTAGAATAAGTTTTCCTCCATAGATTGTTGCCGCTGTTCTTTTCCTCCCTTCCTTCCCATTTTGGTGGGACTGGGGTGGGGGGGGAGGGCAGAGGCCTGTTGCCCCTGTCACGGACATAGATTGATCTGGTCAACTCTGTGATAGCTTCATGATGCAATTATTTTTATAGATTCTCTTATGTACTAAGAACATTTTTTTACCCACTAAAAACCAGTCAACAAACAAACAACTAAAGCAAATTCAATAACACCTCACCTGCATCAGCTCTGGATCGTTGAGCTGGTGTTTTTCCAAATGGGGTCTTCATTCATCTGTGTTTAAGTGAGCAGCAAAGCTGCTAGACTAGGGTGAAAAACCAGTTCTTCACAAATACCAAAATATCTTCTTACTCTTGTAATATGACAACTACTTATGAATCCGCCATCCAACCAACAATTTGTTCTTCCTCAAATATAGGAGAAGGACTTTCAGTTATATTATTCTGAAAAAAAGAAACAACAAAAAAACACCAAAGTATAGTCTGATTTGTGACTTAGTTAAGATAAACATTGATGTTAAAATGTTTTTCATTTCATGCTGAATTAGAGGTCTCTTTGTATTGTTATTCCTTACACATCCTGCAATCACAGGGCAAGTAGCCATATACTAAGGCTGGTGCTTTTATTCACTGTTTGGGCTCTTTACCAATCAAAATCACCCACAGACAGATAGACAAAGAAAAAAGTCTTAAACCCCACTTATCTTAGTACAAGGCAGAATGACTAATTGTCACAAATTTTTGTTTTCAGTATTCCACAACATAACATCATGTAGCGCACTCGGAGTTCAAGTGTTAATGCTTCAATTCCAAGTACCTATTCCCCTATACATTTACGGAAGTCATGGGATCTGGCCCTTCTGGGTGGGGTGAACTCTCTTACTGCCTTGCAGTGGGTGCTGGAGACTGCTTTCCTAGCCGTTCCAAGCTTTTCAGGTTTGACTCAGTCTTGAGAATTCTCTCTCTCACCTATTTTATTTGATTTATTAGTGTCAATCTCAATCAGATTGTATTATTTTGTGTTATCTTGCATTCTGATATCATAGTTAGTAAAATAAGTTTTCCTCCATAGATTGTTGCCGCTCATTATTTTTTTTCTTCCTTGAGCCCAGCTCCCATCTCCCTATCCCTTTTCCCTTTTCTTACCATTTTGTGAGGCCAGGGGGGCCCAGGGGCCCACTGCCCCCCTGTCATGGGCATAGATTGATCTAGTTAACTCCGAGACAGTTTTTTGTGGAGAAGGCGGGCAAAAGCTGCTTTTTAGCTTTTTGAACGAATATCTCTCTCTGCTCGTGGAGAGCTTTGTTGGGGAACTTTATCAGCAGTTCAGATTTGTGTGCTGAGAAACTTGACCTTGAAAGCCCAGGCGTACTGCCAATATTCTGGGATATTTGTAAACTTTGAGCACTACTTAGTCTGGGCAGTGTTTTTTCAGTTTTTTTTTTCTCCTCTTGTCAGCTTCCATTCATTAACCCCTTTTTAACAGCTAACAGTGATGAACCCACTCTTTATTGTGGGGGCACTGTGCAAGGGATTAAAAGCCATCATGTTCCTCATGACTTATTGGCCAATTATCAATGTCATGATTTCATGTTGTGGAATAGTGTTCATATATAAACAAATAAGGGCACTGATGGAGACACCTGCATGGTACCTATATGCAATGTGGTATGATTTGAATTTTGACATTTACATCCCAGATGGAATAGATAATTTTGCAAACAGCTACATCCCAACTGGAATAGCTAATCTTACAAACAACATGATGTTCAGACAACTTTCCAGGCTTTCTACTCAGTTTGTCACACGTTTTTTGAATGCCGAATTAATGCTCCATTTTGTGGGCATACTCCTGTGCATGTTATCAGTCTCCCTGAATGTATTCCTATGCATTCGTGGTATGTGGAAGGAGTCTCCTCCAAAACCGGAGAATGCTGACTGACAGGGAATATGGAGAGGTTAAGGAAAAATCTTAGAAGCATGGGGACCCACAATGTCATGGGATTTCACTCTCGAACACCTGTTGGATCCTGAGAAACTCAGCCAGTATTTGAGTCAGGGATGGTGTGATTTACATAGATCTAAGGAGGTATGACTTATTTGGGGTTTGGCTTGTGTTTTCCACGTCCTATATAATACTATTCTGGAGAGAGAGAGTTTCCCAGCTGAGGTTCAAGCCAAAGGGGAAAATCCCCAACTCAAATCTAATCAATCACAGGAGACACCAGTAACAATGTCATTTGCCCCTGTGGAAGGCAAGAAATGGAAATGTGTGTCCTCACATCTGGAAAGGAAAAAATAAGCAGAGGAGGAGGTAAAGGAAGATCCAGGCAAGGGCCCCTCCTCAGAACCACCACCATCGCGAAAGGCAAAAGAAAAAACTAAGAGACATGCAGAAGAGAGTGATGAAGAGGAAATCTCTATTACTACTCATTGGCCTCTGAAGATGACTGAAATCCAAGGTTCAATAAAGGAGTTTACACAGCGCCCTAACAAAACTTTCATTTCCTGGTTGCTTCACTGTTGGGACAGTGGGGCCAATAGCTTGTCTCTGGATGGTAATGAAGCTCACCAACTAGGTGCCATTGCCAGAGATCCAGCTATTGACAGAGGGATTAGTCGATGTTTGGATGGGGCTGCCACCCTCTTGGGAACAAGTGTTAATAGCTGTGAAGGAAAGGTATCCCTTCAAAAACGGCTTGAAGATTGTGATGAAAAAATGGGATACAGTTGAAAAGGGTATCCAGTATTTGAGGGAAATAGGCGTGGTGGAAATGTTGTATGATCCTAACTTTGTTCCTAACGACCCACGCCAAGACCGCGACCCTGAAAAAGTGATGATGACACCTGATATATGGCAGACACTCACAACAACAGCACCAGAAAAATACGCTGCTACACTAGCAGCAACATTTGACAGATAACAGGACCAACAGAGAAGACCCTTAGTTTTTCAGTTGATTCTTATGCTCCAAAGCTATGAACAACAGCTACCCCCAACTCACGCTACCATTTCCACCATCTCACAAGTAACGGACCAACTGAATGAAGTGCCAGAGCAAATGTCTCTATTGATTAATCGTGACAAAGATGTAGTGATATCAGAAATGCTTGATGAAGATCAGGATAATCAAAAGAGTCTAATGAAGGAGCTGATCAAACTAATGTGAATCCAACTAATTACAGATGATGAACCCTCCTTCTCACGTGCACCATCAAAAATCTCATCTATTAAAGGCAAAAGCTTTCTGGCTCATGTAAGGAATACTACATCGCAAATTGTCTTGTGGTGTTACCTATGTGACCATAGAGAAGGCAGGAGGAAGTGGCACCGTGAACCTACTCCTGTACTATGAGCACAGGTGAATTACAAAACAGATTGATCACCAGAGCAGTTGCTCCAGTTACCACAGGTAATGAATAGAGGGGACCTTTCCTCAGCTGATGGAGGAAAGGGATAATAAATTTTATTGGATTGAATGGATTCGATTGCCTGGCACATCAGAACCAATGAAATATAAGGCATTGGTGGACACTGGTGCACAGTGCACTCTGATGCCCTCGAGTCATGAAGGGACAGAATCAATCCATATTTCTGGAGTGACCGGGGGCTCTCAAGAATTCACTGTGTTGGAGGCTGAGATAAGCCTCACTGGTAAGGACTGGCAAAAACATCCTACTGTGATGGGCCCAGGGGCTCCATGTATACTAGGTATTGATTATCTCAGAAGGAGGCATTTCAGGGATCCTAAGGGGTATCGATGGGCCTTTGGAATAGCTACTGTGGACACAGACAACACTAAGCAGTTGTCTGCTTTGCCTGGCCTGTCAGAAGATCCGTCTGTTGTGGGGCTGCTGCGAGTAAAAGAGCAACAGGTACCGATTGCTACAAAAATGGTGCACAGGCGGCAGTACCGCACCAACAGGGATTCCTTGCTCCCCATTCATAAGTTGATTTGTCAACTAGAGAGCCAGGGAGTGATCAGCAAAACTCACTCGCCTTTTAACAGCCCTATATGGCCCGTGCATAAAGCCAGTGGAGAATGGAGGCTGACGGTGGACTACCGTGGCCTGAATGAAGTCACACCCCCACTGAGTGCTGCTGTGCCGGACATGTTAGAACTCCAGTATGAACTGGAGTCAAAAATGGCCAAATGGTATGCCATCATTGACATTGCTAATGCCTTCTTTTCCATTCCTTTGGCCAAAGAATGTAAGCCACAGTTTGCTTTCACATGGAGGGGCGTTCAGTATACCTGGAACCGTTTGCCCCAGGGGTGGAAACACAGCACCTGCAGTACACTGATGACATCATTGTGTGGGGCAATACAGCAGAAGAAGTCTTCACGAAATGAGAGCGAATAATCCAAATTCTTCTGAGTGCTGGTTTTGCTATTAAGCAAAGCAAAGTGAAAGGACCTGCCCAGGAGATTCAGTTCCTAGGTATAAAGTGGCAACATGGCTGTCGTCACATCCCGACAGATGTGATCGACAAAACAACTGCTATGTCTCCACCCAATAGCAAAAGAGAGACACAATCTTTTCTGGGTGCAGTGGGCTTTTTGAGAATGCGTGTTCCAAACTACAGCCTCATTGTAAGCCCCCTTTATTATGTGACACGAATGAGAAATTAGTTTACATGGGGCCCTGAGCAGCAGCAAGCTTTTGAACAGATTAAACAGGAGATAGCCCATGCCGTGGCCCTAGGGCCAGTATGGAAGGGACAGGGTATAAAGAACATCCTCTATACTGCTGCTGGAGAGAAAGGTCCCACTTGGAGTTTGTGGCAAAGAGCCTCAGGAGAGACCCGAGGCCGACCCCTGGGATTCTGGAGTCGAGCCTACAGGGGGTCGAAAGAGGGCTACACTCCAACTGAAAAGGAGATCTTAGCCACGTATGAGGGGGTTTGGGCTGCTTCTGAAGTAATCGGCACTGAAACACAGCTCCTTCTGGCACCTCGACTGCCAGTGCTGAACTGGATGTTTAAAGAAAAGGTTCCCTCCACCCATCGTGCTACTGATGCCACTTGGAGTAAGTGGATTGCACTGATTACACAACGAGCACGGATGGGGAACCACAGCTGTCCAGGAATCCTAGAGGTCATCATGGACTGGCCTGAAGGTAAAAGGTTTGGAACACCAGCAGGAGAAGAAGTATCACGTGCTAAAGAAGCCCCACCATACAATGAACTACCAGAGAACGAAAAGAAATATGCCCTGTTCACAGATGGATCGTGTCGTATTGTGGGGAAGCATCGCAGATGGAAATCTGCTGTGTGGAGCCCCACACGACAAGTTGCAGAGGCCACTGAAAAAAAAAGGAGAATCAAGCCAATTTGCAGAGGTGAAAGCTGTCCAACAATGGCAAAAGTACAAATATGCGGAGGCATGGCAGGTTGATTATATCACCTTGCCATGATCTCGCAATGGTAAGCATTATGTACTTACTATGGTGGAGGCAACCACTGGGTGGCTCGAAGCATATGCAGTACCCCATGCTACTGCACGAAACACCGTATTGGGTCCCGAGAAACAAGTCTTGTGGCGACATGGCACCCCAGAAAGAATTGAGTCAGATAATGGGACTCATTTCAAAAATTCTCTTGTAAATAATTGGGCCAAAGATCATGGCATCGAGTGGATTTACCGTATTCCCTATCATGCACCAGCCTCTGGTAAAATTGAACGATACAATGGATTGTTAAAAACTATGCTAAAAGCACTGAGTGGCGGAACATTTAAGCACTGGGAGAAGTATTTGGCAGAAGCCACCTGGTTAGTCAATACCAGAGGATCTATCAATCGTGATGGTCCTAACCAATCCAGTTCCGTACATACCGTAGAGGGAGATAAAGTCCCCGTTGTACATGTAAAGAACATGTTAGGAAAGGCAGTTTGGGTTCTTCCAGCTTCTGGAAAGGGCAAACCTCTCTGTGGTACAGTTTTTGCCCAGGGACCAGGATGCACTTGGTGGGTAATGCAGTAGAATGGGGTTGTCCAATGTGTACCACACGGAAACTTGATGCCGGGGGAGTGCAGTTACTAATTCGATGTATATAGCCATGTGTGAGTAATGCATTTTAATCATTTTTTGTTTGTTTGTATATATGTATATGTATATTAAGCATGATGTAACGATGTAGAGTAAGGGGTGGAATGTCATGGTTCTATGGTTTTTTGTTTGTTTGTTTTGGGGTTTCAGTATTCCACATCAAAACATCATGTAGTGTACAAGGTATTAAAGTGTTAATGCCCCAATTCCAGGTACCTATCCCTGTATATTACAGAAGTCATGGGATCTGGCCCTTCGGGGTGGAGGGGGTGCTCTCTTGCTGCCTTGCAGTGGGTGCTGGAGGGTGCTTTCCTAGCCGTTCCAAGCTTTTCAGGTTTGACTCGGTCCTGGGAACTCTCTCTCTCTCATCTTGTCTGATTTATTAATCTGAATTTCAATTAAATTGTATTATATTGTGTTATCTTGTATCCCCATATCATAGTAAAACAAGTTTTCCTCCATAGATTGTTGCCGCTGCTCTTTTCCTCCCTCCCTTCCTTCCTTCCTTCCTTCCTTCCTTCCTTCCTTCCTTCCTTCCTTCCTTCCTTCCTTCCTTCCTTCCTTCCTTCCTTCCTTCCTTCCTTCCTTCCTTCCTTCCTTCCTTCCTTCCTTCCTTCCCATTTTTGTGGGACTGAGGTGGGGGGGGAGGGCAGAGGCCTGTCGCCCCTGTCACGGACATAGATTGATCTGGTCAACTCCGTGACATTGCCCTGGGACCAGGGTCCACTTGGTGGGTGATGCATTAAAACAGGGTTGTTCAATGTGTACCACAAGGAAATTTGATGTTGGGGGAGTGCAGTCAGTAATTCTATGTATATATATGTATATAGACATGTGTGTAATGCTTTTTAATCATTGTTTGTTTGTATATCTGTATATATTTATATATAAAGCATGATGTAGTGATGTAGAATGGGTGGAATGTCACTGGCATAGATTGATCTAGTTAACTCCGTGACACTACTTTAAGAACCCTGCCTGAAAATAGAAGAAACTGCCTTACCTTCACCAGAGGTAAGGCAGAGGCCAACTGCTTGCATTTGTTAGGAACAAAGCACTTCACACCCACGTAACAGAATTACTTCTTTTGCAGATATAGTTTTGTTTGTTGTTTGGTTGTTTTTTTTTTCAAGTAGAAAAAGATCCCAATGCTTAAAAGGCGGAAAACCCACAGATTCCACTGCAACACTCAAACCATTAATTAAATACATTAGCTTAAAGGAAGATCTGCAAAAAATCATTGGTGATTTGCAACACAGTTTCAAGAATCTGATTTGTTTAATCACATTTTTCTATATTAGAGAGATTTGTGGGGACACCATTTTCAAGTCTTTTCCAAGGTTGAAGTTACAGACATTTGTTATCGCCTACTATTTTATATTATTGTTTCTGGACTGTGTCATGGTTTTATGATTTTTGGTTATCAGTATTTCACACCATAACATCATGTAATGCTCTGGGGGTTTGACTGCTGATGCTCAAGTTCCAGGTGCCTGTCTGAAGGAGAAGAACTACATTTCCCCAGGAGACTTTGTGGTCAGCGAGGAGATATAACTCCTGCCAAGGTCACCTGATGCTCTCTTCTTCGCCTGCTCTGCTTCACCTGCGCTTCTCCATCTGCTCTGCTCCATATGTTTTTCTTCATCTGCTCAACTGGACTGCACTCCTCACCTCAGCGTTGCGGTGAGGCCTATCCACCTTTCAGACAAACTCTGTCTCTCTCATTATATTTTGCTGTTATTACATTTAGCAAATTAGTTTGTTCCACCTCAGATTGTTGCCACTGTTTTCAATTATTTTGGGGTCATGCTGTTGATTTTGACAAAAGGGTCAAGAATAGAGGAACATCCATAACTATTGACCCAGCTGTGGGAAAAGGTGTACCTTATGTTTATGCCTTGCTGAAGGAATGAATATACAAGAATATGCCCTGTGGTGTGCTGAAAATTGCATTTACTAACACTTTGCCAATTATTTTGTGTTCATTCTTTTATACTTTATGTTGGGTTGAGCCATATATTTACTCCTCTCTATGTATAAAATAAAAGGAAACAAAGGGGGGTACCTACTGGGGGGGGTGGGGGGGGTGGCTGATAGGCGAATCGAGAAGAATGTGAACCCTGAGTACCTCAGCCAATGGGGAAAGGGCTCACTAGCATTGAAGTACAGGGATAAAAGAGGGGCTGTGTCCCCCAGTACTTTGAGAGACCCCACAGGGGTATGCCCCAGTGGACTCTCCCTTTATTCGAATAAGGAAAGCTGAAGATTCTCCTCCTCTGTCTCTTTTGGGGATAAAGATGATTGAGCAAGCTCATTGGAGCAGAAATTTTCCTAGCATTTACTTGTTAGTTTCACACTGGCAGTTCTGAAGGCATTAAATAAGGATGGATAAAATGAGATTTTATGAAGATTAAATTATGTACTTTGATAACATCTTGAATTTTAAAGTATATAACATTTTGAAGTCCTGTTTGACATATTAAAATAAACCAGAAAAAAATATATAACTTAAATACTTTAAGTAACGTTTTGTAATAAAAGGTTAAGAGTTTTGTGGATTGATTTTTTCTTGATAATTTTCCATATTAAGGATTTAGAAATTTTACATGATAGCATTAAATGTGCTGTTGTCGTTCATAATATTTATAAGTCTAAGAATGCCATGTTTCACACAAAATAAATTTTTAATGTGCTTCTGACGTACTAAGTAATAACAAGTCATACTGTAATGGAAAAATGGAAATTCCTTGTAATAAAGATGTACAAAAAATGACTTATGGAGCAATCAGCTTCTGAAGAGAATTCTTTCAACAGCACTACAGTTCAGTATTTGATCAATTTAAAAGTGAGAAACTACCAAGTCACTTTGAAATGCTTCATGAGAAGATATGAAAGTCAGCCTTTTTAATAAGTTTTGTGAACCAATTCTAAAAATCCTACTTTCTTCTTTCATACAGCAAATACAACCCAGGAAGCTTTTCTGGATAAAAAATGACAAATCCAGAAAACACTATAATAGTCTTTACAGACTACCAGTAACTTCTCCAGAAGTGTCACAGCCTACCAGTTAGGCACTGATCAGAGCTCCACACCTGACTGCACAGGTCACCAGCAGATCAGTTAAAGGAAGGAAAAGGACCCTGTCACAGGTTGAAAAGTTAATCACTTGACACCCCTCCCTCCCCTTGGGAGAAGGGAAGGGAAGGAAGGAAGAGGGAAAAACCCAATTGAGATAGGAGAAACTAATGTATTAAAAGGAATGTGAGATAATACAGAATAATTAAGAGTAATAAAAAAAATAAAAAATAAAACTGGAGGAGAGAGAGAGTCTGTCTGAATCTTTATTGGCAGGCTCTCCACCACTCACCTCATGGAAAAGACCAGAGAGCTCTTCCCCTATCCCCTGGAATCAGAAATCATGTGGAGGCTCCTGGGAAATGCAGTACATCCCAGTGTATCTTTCTCTTGGAGAGTCAGAACTCATATAAGACTGTGAGATAAACAGGAAACACAGCTCCGCAGTGTACTGTCACTATGCACCTAACAGCCTGTTGCATGATGTTACGATATGGAATGCTGATAAAATCAGGAGAATTATTCTCAGATTAAGAAGGTGCCTTCCACATGGAAAGTTGAACAGACCACCTCTGTGGGAATTCAGGAAAGAATATTCAGAGCAGAAGCTGCAGAACAAGATAAACAGCATGAGAAAGGAATGCTGAAAACTAAGGACACCTCCAGGAATATCTGTGTGGAATGTTTTGTCGACATGTAAAGGGGGTGGGAAAGTTACAAGAGAGATCTTGAGAATGTATATAAGGGATGTCAGAACCTGTAATAAACGATTTGGATTGTTCACATCTGAATTCATGCCTCAGACGCTGCAAATGGTGCCCATCGTGTAGCAACAATCAAGCCAAGGCTGAATGAGCCCAGTGCGGCAGCACCACCCGACTGAACCACAAAAAGATTATTTTCCTCACTCATCACCAATCTGCAGGACAGAAGGTGAGCAGTCGGGAACCACGGGGAGTTCGCTAAAGCAAAGGAGCAACAGGTAAATCGTGAAGTATTACAGAGAATTTTAAAGTTTCAGAATCGACCTGTATCTACCTCAGCATTAGTTACTTTTATTGATTGGATAAGAAAATATGTCCCTGAATTTCTGATAACTGGGTTTTGAAGGTGCGGTTTGGGACAAAATTGACACAAAACTCTGGGACGTTACTACTACTGCAGACAAGGCTGCTGCTTAAGCATTCACCTGTTTAAACATCGGAAGCGCTCAAACAAATCCGAAAAGAAAAGGCAAACTATTCCCTACCGTTCCCCATCGCCCTCCGCTCCACCCTCTCCGCTGCCTCTCGGCGCGGGAGGCAGCTCCTGCCCGGTCCCGGCCCGCGCCTCCCACCTCACTCCCCCCGGCCGGGGAAAAGGAAAACCGAAGCCCCCGGAGAGCGCCGCCACCGCTGCGAGGAACCCGCAGCACCGCGGTCGCAACCCGCCCCGGAGCACCCCTGCCGCGCAGCTGCACCCCCTCGCCCACCTCCCGCTGCGCCGCTTTTGCTTCCAGCATGTAATTTGGTTAAAGACTACGGTGAGAAAATGAGAGAAATGCAGAAGAGAGGCATTATTACGAGGTGATACTGACACGTTGCAAGCCTTTCCTGTGATGTGCAAATCAGCCCCCACGGAGGGAATCCCTGCTTTAAGAGGAGCTAAGGAAGTCAGTGAAAGATTATGGAATTCAGTCTACCTTTATGTATAATCTTTTGGTTGCAACCGGTTACAGCTATGTTATGACTTCTCATGACTGGAAAATTTTGTTATGAATGATTCTATCTCCCATGCAATATACTGTGTTTATGACTGAGTACCTAGATCAGGCTACTGCCCAGATGATGAATAATTTGACCATGTTGATGGGCGGCCCCTTGATCTGCTGAAAATGGGAAGAAGAGTGCAAGACCGTGCACTATGACAACAAATACAGTCCTGAATCAGCCAGCCACCACCTGGCCAACTCAGTCAGACCAGCCATCCCAGACAACACAGGAGTGGACTTGGCCACCGCCCAGTCAGTGATGCTGACTGATAGCACCATGACTCTTATTCCAACTGATATAATGGGCCCCCTTGGAAACAGGCATAACGCCCTCTTGTTAGGGCGTTCTTCTGTAACATGGATGGGACTTTTAATTTACCAAGAGTTCTGGATGCTATACTGCTCATCTGTCAGGCAGTACAATCTATTGGTTTACAAATAGCTGAAGAAAAAGTGCAACTCAGCTCTCCATGTAAATATTTAGAATGGAAAATTGCATCTCATGACATTCAGCCACAAACCCTCAAAATAGTACCCCATGTGCAGATGTTAAATGATCTGAAAAAATTATTAGGAACCGTCAACTGGTTGTGAACACTTTGGGGTATTACTACTCAAGAGCTACACCCTCTACTCAAAGGAGACCCAGATCTAACGTCTGAACAACAATTGAACAACAATTAACACAGGAAGTACTTCAATGCTTAGACTCTGTAATAACATCATTGCAACATCAATACAGCCATCATGTTTGCTTATCACTCCTGATATATCTTACAATAATATCAAACTCTTGAATGTTTCACTTTCACATGTTCTGTAATCAGATGCTGTTAGTGTATTTACAGATGGCTCCAGCAAGACAAACCAAGTGTTGGTTATCTGTCATGTGACTGTTACATGATGGCAGTCAGATGTGCATATTGTCAATGGGTCACCTCACGTTGTAGAACATACTGTGGTGGCTCGAGCTTTTCAAATTTTTGAAGAACAAAAGCTTAATTTAATAACTGACTCTTTGTATGATATAGGTATTTTTCAGCAGATTGAAGGATCTTTCCTGAAGGAAGTTAGCAACCCTGCCTTTTTTGCATCGCTCAAGCGACCGTACTCTTCTTTATTTTATTACGCATATTCAATCACACACTACATTGCCTGGTCTGTTAACTGAGGGCAATTGTAAAGCTGATCAAGCCACAGTCGCATTTGCTACCCCTCAATTATTTCAGCAAGGACAACTCTCCCATCAATTTTTCCATCAGAATAGGAGAGCCTAAAAATAAACAATTCCAACTGACAGTGGATCAAACCCATAACATTATTCTAACGTGCCCAGACTGCCGGGCAATTTATTTGCTTACACTGTTATTTGCTTACACTGCTATGGAGATCACACATACTATAAAAACAGATAATGGACCTGCATATACTTCTAAGGCCACTCAAATTTTCCTCCAGGAATGGGGGGTTAGACATGTTCCTCAATCTCCCTCTGGACAAGATTATCATTGAACGTGCTCATCAAACACTGAAATGTACTCTTAACCAAAAAGGGGGAGTATGGGAGACACACCACAAGAGAGATTATGTAAGGCTTTGCTTGTGCTGAATTTTCTAAATCACAATCATACAGATACAACTCAAGTAGACTGTCATTTTAGGGCCTCCCCAGTGCTCAAGGAACAGTCAATGGTTAACGTTCGGAATATGGCCACAGGGCACTGAGAAGGTCCCTTACCATTAATGACTTGGGGTCATGGATATGCTTGTGTTTCCACAGGGACTGGCCCTACTTGGGTTCCAGCATGATACATTTGGCCTCATCTCAAGGCAGAAAATAGCTTCCAGCCCTCATAATGATTGGGATTGTGTGTTTCTTACTTGTTTGTATTGTTTTGCAATTAGTAGTGTCATGCTTTTATGATTTTTGTTATCGATATTCCACATCATAATGTATAGTGCACTGGGAGTTAAAGAGTTAATGCTTCAGTTCTGTGGACTGCCAATTTTCTGGGTACCTGGTTCTCAGAAGAGAAGAACTACAGACCCCAGAGGACTTTGTGTTCAGAGGGAGAGACAAAACTGCTCACTAGTCACGAGACTGCTGTCTTTTTTGGCTGTTCGTCTCAGAGTGCATTGCTGGAATCTATGGGAATAACTCTTTTAGTGTAATTTCACCACCCCATTATCAGCAACGCCCAGTCATGATGCTATTATCCTACCAATTAGCCTTTTCTTAATTTGCGGAGACAGAACCTGGAAAGGAATCCCAGGCAAAGCTAACACAGGACCTTGTACTGTAGAACAATCATGTCTCTTTCATCCCACTAATCAGGATTTTAAAAATATGACCATGCATCACTTGAGACAAAGGCGTATGCTATCTTACTTTGATTCAACATGTGATTCTAATATAGAATTCTGGGATGCTGCCCAGAAGATTTTTTGGTTCATTGGTCTCTTCAATTGGCACCTATGTCAGGGACCTAAAGGCCCCTCACTGGAGAATGATCCTGAGATGGAACAAAGTATTCTGACAGTTTTAAGGGAACTAATATATAGTACACTTGCCTAGGGAGTTTCTGTTTCCCGCTTACGGGGGTTATCTAAAATGTGTGCCTGTGTGTGTCTATGTTGATTAAAACTCATAACCCTCTGTGCTGCTCTGAGTGCATAGTTGGCTTGCCTCTGCTACTGAGACATCCTGTCTCTCAGATTAAAACATACCCTGAAACAGCACTGCTCAAGCTTTATCCACACTCACCAAGTTAGGATGTTAGCTGGCTAAGGAAAGCAATGCCACTAGTGATGCTCTAACAGGCTTGCCCACTGGTACTGATTCTATCCAACATGTAACTTTACAAAGTCATGGGGCCATTGATTTTCTATTATTAGCCCAAGGGCTTGGTTGTCAGGATTTTAAAGGCATGCGTTGTATGAATCTTAGTGATCATTCAAAATCAATACATCACAGTATACAAAAGTTGAAGACCCTCTCCAATCAGTTACAGATACACACAGAATGGGACCCTCTGGGATTCTTTTTCAGGTTGCAGGAACTTGGGCCATGGGCCAAACATGTGTTCATTCTTTTCTTAATGGGTTTAGTAGCATTTCTTGCCATTGTGCTATGTTTGCTTTGTCACTTGTTTTCAGCGTGTTTCAATCAAAGCCTCTATTGAGTTTTGATAACCTAAATGCATATGGCAATGATGTTACAGTGCTATACAAAATGAAGGAGAAAGCTCCAAGTCAGGCAGTTGGGATGCCATGTACGAGGCATGATTATATTATGAATATGACTAGTGCTATTATTTTGTAATATGTTAATAGTTCGTTAATAAAAAAAAGGGGGAAATGTGGGAATACAAGAAAGAATATTCAGAGCAGAAGCTGCAGAACAAGATAAACAGCATGAGAAAGGAATGCTGAAAACAAAGGACACCTCCAGGAATATCTGTGTGGAATGTTTTGTTGAAATGTTGTCATGGTTTTGTGATTTTTGGCTTTTGGTATTCCACATCATAACATCATGTGGCGCACTGGGACTTTAACTGTCAATGCTCAAGTCCTGGGTACCTGCCCTGAAGAGAAGAAGAACTACATTCCCCAGGGGACCTTGCGGTCAGGGAGAGGAGGTTTAACTCCTGGCAAGGTCACCTGATGCTCTTTTCTCACCTGCCCTTCGTCGTGGGCGCTGCTCCCGTCTCCCTGCTGCTCAACTGAACTGTGCATCTCACCTCAGCGTTGTGGTGAGGCCTGTCCACCTTTCGGACATTCTCTCTCTCATTATATTTGATTTATTAGCTTCAATTCTGATTATATTGTATTATAGTGTGTTATCTTGCATTCCGATAATATACTTAGTAAAATAGTTTGTTTCTCCTCAGATCGGTGCCGCTGTTTTTAATTATTTTGGGGTCCACAGTGTAGTTAACAAAATACGCAAGTTAGAGATGTAGTCAACAAAATACGTAAGTTAGAGATGTAGTCAACAAAATACGTAAAGCGGGGGCTGTCAAGGTCATCAGGCATAACCAGGCGTAATCTGTGTGGGCCCCTTGTGTGGTTAGCGAATACGTGAAAAGGGGGCTGTAACAGTCATCAGGCTCTGCGGGGGCTCCTTGACTCATGAGAAACCATGATGAGACATGGCAAGACAAGACATGCCACATGTCTATTGGACACAGATAACCGTAGCAAGGGTGATTGGTAGCACTGTGATATAAGGGACAACTATAAGAAGAGTGTGTTGCTTGCAATAAATGCCATTTGCCGCTCACCACATTGGTGTCATAAAGCGTGTGATTTGGCCGGGGCTGTCTGAGCACTTCACGACGGGACATTAATCAGAGGTTGCCAAAGCAAAGGCAACAAGTGGTGACCCCGACGTGATAATGCCACGTCCCAGTCGTGAATGTGTGACAGCCGGTTGCACGACGGACGCAGGAGCCCGCGGCGGTAAGGCGGCGGAAGAGCCGGAGGGACTGATCCCCCTGGGGCTGTGAGCGCAGCTGCGAAGTTATCCCACAGCGGTAGACTTGTGGAAGGTGGAGGGCTGATCACCCTGGACAACCATGGAATCCGTCATTAAGGTATTGCATCAAGCTTGTAAGGACTATTTCGGTGAGGATGCTCCTTCTGAGAAGGACATTGCCGCTGTACTTACTCGCCTGGAAGAGGAGTGGAATCTTCCCTCCCCTCAGGGCATTTTAGACCCCACTAGATGGGATGCATTTACATCCGCGCTTGCGCAGCGTGCGATAGAGGAGCAGAAAGTTGCAGAGCTTAAAATTTGGGGGTTGGTCCTCGGCGCTCTCCGAGCCGCGAGAGAAGAAGATAGAATTCCTGAAGCTGCGCGCGTTATGATGGGTTTGGAATTTAATAACACCGTGAGAAACGGCGCGGGAAGCGTACTTTCTTGCAGGTCCCCTGAGGAAGAGAACACCGCAAATATGCCCTCAGCTATGGCGACTAACATCTCGTCCGCACCTTCAGCACCCCCTTCTGCTCCCCTCTCGGCTCCAGCTTCTCATAAACAAATAGAAGAAGACTGCGCTGAACTGTCTGCACTTTTATCTTGCAAAACGGCTCAAGTGCAGGAATCCAAGGTCGCTGAAACTCCCCAGCCGTATCCAGGACAACCGCTGTATCCTTCTCTGTGTAACCTAACACCACCTGTGGGGGCAGGGAAAAAAGTGAGCTGGGATGGGACACTTGCTGTCTCCTCTCAGGAGGTGGAATGCAGTAACACCCAGGGGGGTGGGGACTGCGGGAAAGGCCTGGGTACGGATTGGTCAAAAGTTAGGGAGGTAGTAGAAGAAAAAACAGCAGAGAGAAAGGGAAGCGATGTAAGTTACAGGCGCTGGGATGATAGTGTCCGGCCAGCACTGTCCACCCTGACTGCGTCTGAAGGTGTAGGTGGCGTCCGGCTGGCGCCCTCTGCTCAGGTTGCACCCGACGGAGAAAGAAATAACGATAGTCTCCGGACCCACTCTCTGCCACAGTGTTCAGGCCCACTGACTCGACCCACACATCCTTCTACAAGATTGAGTGCGTATGCAACCAATCAGAAGCCTCTACAACAGTCAGTGCTTGATCAAAGGGATATGGGCACAGTGGGAGCAGTGCGGAGCCCGCAGCTTCCAGCTGTGACTGAAAAGGATAGCGAAAGGAGAGAGGTGAATTTGCATTTAGGAGTTAAGAGAGATGCACTAACAGATGGTGAGAAGTTTAGATCTAGCCTGATAGAGGAAGGAAGAGTACTGGAGATCTTTCTGATAGTAGGGAACGATAACAGAGGCCCGGAAGAGGTATCCCTCGATCTGAAAGACATCACACACCTGATAGATTGTGCAGAGCAACGGGGATTGAAATCACTCCTCACTTTAAATGCATTAGAAGTCCTGACAGCATCAGGCCTTCTCTTTCCTCATGTAACAAACCTGATGTGCATGGTGCTTAAGCCAGTGCAGTATGCATTGTGGGCATCAGAATGGGTTCCCTTCAGGGACAGGTGGCCAGATTGAGGCCTGGAGAACAAGCAATTCCATACAGCTGGTTTGTGAGAGCAATGCTCTCAAAGCCTGAGACATCTGCCTTGATATTGAACAAATGTTTGTCATTTTTGAGGTACACTCCAACAGGTACCTAAGACAATGTTGGTATATATTGGGAAAGGTTGTGTTTGTACAAGGATCTTTGTAATTTCATACTCATAGATAGTGCCACTAGAGCTATCAGCAATCGCTCTAATCTCTAACCTCTCTGTCTATAACTTTACTAGTATTGTAGGATGTGGCTTTAATTAGTGTCGGTGACATCACATCAGTTCTTGCAGGATAATTATACGGTGATTAAAGACCTATCACCTACTCCAAGTGGGATGAATCTCGTTTTGGCTTACCAAGGAAGGACATTGGTAAGGAAGCTTTTGCAACATGATGACCTGCACCAGTTGCTGAAACGTGTAAGAGACAATGGACAGAAAACCTTGATCACCATTCACCATGACACAGAAGAGATACATCGTGTCCTAGAGAGAGTAAAGAAGGACAGAGAACACCACTGATGGGAAGTGCTTCTGGGATGGTCCACCAAAGTGACGGGAATGTTTAAATCTGTTTAACTCTATTCGTTATTCAGTTGTAATTGTATTAGGTCTAATATTAATATGCTTTACACTTATAGTCATATTATATATAGGCATATAGGTATATTACATTTATAAGTATGGTTTAAGACATTAGGGTAGGATTATTTGGTGAATCGCGATGTAACGGGGCAAAAGGCTTAACCGAGAGGACAATGGCATGTATAGGCACAATGCGGGGATTTCGGGGTGTACGCGGTTAGGGTCCTCTTGAGTTGTAGTAGATTTGCTTGAGCTTAGGGAGGGGGAGATGTAGTCAACAAAATACGTAAAGCGGGGGCTGTCAAGGTCATCAGGCATAACCAGGCGTAATCTGTGTGGGCCCCTTGTGTGGTTAGCGAATACGTGAAAAGGGGGCTGTAACAGTCATCAGGCTCTGCGGGGGCTCCTTGACTCATGAGAAACCATGATGAGACATGGCAAGACAAGACATGCCACATGTCTATTGGACACAGATAACCGTAGCAAGGGTGATTGGTAGCACTGTGATATAAGGGACAACTATAAGAAGAGTGTGTTGCTTGCAATAAATGCCATTTGCCGCTCACCACATTGGTGTCATAAAGCGTGTGATTTGGCCGGGGCTGTCTGAGCACTTCACGACAGGACATTAATCAGAGGTTGCCGAAGCAAAGGCAACACCGCTGTTTCTTTTTTTTTCCGGAGGCGCGGATCTGCGGATCCCTCCACCCTGCTCGTCATGAACCAGGCCGAACCAGGCCGAACCAGGCCGAACCAGCCCGTAAACAGTTGACAAATGTAAAGGGGGGCGGAAAATTTACAAGAGGGAACTTGAGAATGTGTATAAGGGATGTTAGAACCTGCAATACACGATTTGAATCATTCACACATCTGAGTCTGTGCTTGAGACACTGCAAACCTTGCCACTGCAAGTTAAGATCATAGAATCATAGAATCATAGAATCACTAAGGTTGGAAAAGACCTAAAAGATCACCCAGTCCAACCGTTCACCTATTCCCAATAGCTCCTACTAAACCATGTCCCTCAACACAACATCCAGTCTTTCCTTGAACACCCCCAGGGTCGGTGATTCCACCACCTCCCTGGGCAGTCCATTCCAGTGCCTGACCACCCTTTCTGAAAAGTAATACTTCCTCATGTCCAGCCTGAATCTCCCCTGCCGTAGCTTGAAACCATTCCCTCTGGTCCTATCACTAATGACACGAGAGAAGAGGCCGACCCCCAGCTCACTACAACCTCCCTTCAGGAAGTTATAGAGAGCAATAAGGTCTCCCCTGAGCCTCCTCTTCTCCAGGCTGAACATTCCCAGCTCCTTCAGCCTCTTCTCATATGGCCTGTGTTCCAGACCCCTCACCAGCTTTGTTGCCCTCCTTTGAACACGTTCCAGGGCCTCAATGTCTTTCTTGCAGTGAGGGTCCCAAAACTGGACACAGTACTCGAGGTGCGGCCTCACTAGTGCTGAATATAGGGGAACAATCACCTCTCTGCTCCTGCTTGCAACACTGTTTCTGATGCAAGCCAGGATGCCATTGGCCTTCCTGGCCACCTGGGCACACTGTCGGCTCATGTTCAGCCGAGCATCAGTCAATACCCCCAGGTCCATTTCCTCTACGCAGTCCTCCAGCCACACCCCCCCAAGCCTGTAGCGTCGCCTGGGGTTGTTGTGGCCGAAGTGCAGGACCCGGCATTTGGCCTTGTTGAAACTCATCCCATTGGCTCCAGCCCAGCTCTCCAGCCTGTCCAGATCCCTCTGTAGGGCCTCGCTTCCCCCAGGCAGATCCACACTTCCAGCCAATTTGGTGTCATCTGCGAATTTACTGAGGGTGCACTCGATGCCCTCATCCAGGTCATCAATAAAGATATTGAAGAGGACAGGCCCCAGCACTGACCCCTGGGGAACACCACTCATGACTGGTCGCCAGCTGGATTTGACTCCATTCACCACCACATAGATAAGATAATTAAGCTGGCATAATATATAAAGCAACTTTTCTGGTAGGAATTTGCTTTGTAGGCTGTGAAGGATGGAAAAGTAATGTACATTTACAAATAGTATGGAAACTAGCTAATGTAACTAATTCCTCTGATTTCTGGGTATGCATGCAATTATAGAGGAACATGCAAACAGGGTATCTGTTAGCAGGAGTATTGTTGAACCTGACAGAAATAGGTAGGGTTGGCAACCCCAACAGTCCGGTGTGCTTTGATGTGGAATACAAAAATGAATCCAGCATTAAAAATGCACAATTTCCATTGCTTACAGTCTTATGGGGAGAGAATTGAACAAATAGTGCTTGGTTGAAGAAACTGGTTTTGATAATAGTTTTTGTTATTGCTGTATGTTTAATTGTGTGCGCAATGATACAGTGCTGCAATTATTGTTCTGATTGTTGTTGGAGAAAATTGTTATAGTGAGGGTTGTAGCGTGTTAGCTACAAACTCTCAAAAGAAAAGGCAGGATTGATGCAAGTGTGAGATACTATACAAAGACTCGTTTGTCTCAAACTCTGCCTGAGTTTTTGCAGGCCTTCCTGCTGGACAGACCTCACCTCTGCCTACACATGGTCTCCAGGGGCAACGAAGATAAGGGGAGCATCTCAGTTTATGTTACATTTTAGGCTGCTCCTGATATGAGATGAGGTGCCCTAAGGTGAGGGGCCCTGGTACTGAATGTGCAAAATGTAATTACCATGGGAAACCAGAGAAAGATTGGACAGTTTATAAGGACTTTACAAACAAAGGACTCACACCTTTTTCACCTTTTGTCTTTTTGCTGAAAACATCCCATCACCGACTGAGAGAGAATCTGAACCCCCCCCCCATCCTTGCTGCCTACCAGGAGATTCATGGAAACTGCAGTGGTGACTATCTCTGCTTTTCTATAATGAACTCCTGCTTTTATTTTCTATCTTTTTACTATTGCTTTCTTCTCACCCCTCTGTCATGGTTATATGATTTTTCTTATTGGTATTCTACACAATAACGTCATGTAGTGCACTGGGAGTTAGAGTTAATGTTCCAGTTCCGTGGATTGATAATAGTTCTGGGTATACCTTTCTCAGAAGAGAAGAACAACATCTCCCAGAAGACTTGCACTGTTCAGCTTTAGTTTTCTTTTAGAAATGGCCCCTTCTTTAACTGCTCATCTCTGCGGTGTGTGCTCCGTAGCCATCTCACCTTCAGCATTAGAGTAAGGCCTATGGTTTTTGGACACTCTCTCTCTAGTTTTATTAGATTTATTAGCTTCAGTTCCAATTATACTGTATTATATTGTGTTATCTTGCATTCTGATATGATATTTAGTAAATTAGTTTTCCCCCATAGCTTGTTGCCACTGTTCTGTTCTTTGTTCTTTCCCTACCTTTCCCTTTTTCCTCTTCCCCCTCTCCTGAGGTGTGGGTCGATGGGTCCCGCAGTCCCATTTAGTCATGGAACCAGACCAAACCAGCCCATAAACCATTGCCACCCAGCTTGTACTGCTAGTGGGGGTTGCCCTGACCCAGGTGCAAGATCTTGCACTTGAATTTATTGAACCTCATGAGGTTCTCCTGGACCCACCAGATGAGCCTGTTTAGGCATCTCTGAATGACATCTGTTTCAGGGTATGTTTGGATCCAAGAGACAGGATGTCTCAGGAGCAGAGGCAAGCAAGCATACACTCAAGGCAGCACAGAGAAGTAAGAGTTTTATTCAACACACACGCAGGCCTCCACTTAGATAAACCTAGTAGAGAGCCAGGGCCAGAGACTGCTGCTGTAAACAGCGTTACTTGGGAGGGGAGGGGAGGGGAGGGGAGGGGGAGGGGAGGGGAGGGGAGGGGAGGGGAGGGGAGGGGAGGGGAGGGGAGGGGAGGGGAAGGGAGGGGAGGGGAGGGGGGGGGCGGTGACACTGGAAGTGAGAATAGCCTTCATCTGCAGAAATTGAAGGAAAACCAAAATCCCGGTGTTAGCACTGGAAGCACTGGAAGCCTCCAGAGGGGCGAAGGTGAAACTGAAATATAATGTTAGTAGTTTATATAATGATGAGAGTTTGGAAAGTGAAAAAGGTTTGGGAAAGACACAGGCTGGGGAAGGCAAAGATGAGCAAGGTGTAACAGGGATGTCAGGACCAAAGAGACATGAGCGATATGAAAAAACTGAGGAACAGCGATAGCAAGGAAATTCAGGACCAGGATGCCTTTTTTTTTTTTATGCCTTTTTTTTTTTTGCCTGGTTTGTCAAAGTTATTTGCCTTTGAATAGGAAAACCCCAATACGGGGAAGAAAAAGACTCAGAAACCTGGACAGTGTTATCCAGGGTTGTGAGAACAGCCCAATGATTTTTGAGAACTGGTCAACTCGTGAGCCTGAGACTTGAGTCCCTCCATCATAGGGTGGAACTTTACTGCAGTACGTGTATGCCCAAACAACAAAAGAGGACTGTGTGCAATGGACTGTGAGTTTGTCGAATTTATCGGTTTAAACGATTATCAAGTTTCTCAACAGCAAGCCCAAGTGATCAAAAGGAAAGAAGCTATCTGCCAAACCCCTGAGCCCCAAACTGCCAAGGAACGATTTTTAGCAGTTCCTTCAATCATTTTGAGGACTCATTGTAATAAGCCAGCCTTTTCTTGGTCATCTAATGCATATGTAAACAGCTTGCTCCTTATGTATGTGCCTTTCTTGCCCTCCGGTATGCAGGCTAGGTGGTGTTGGAATCAAATGTTGTTTCTGCATTAGAATTGTGTAATATTATTTTTATTTTATGATCTCTGCTATCATAGTTCTTTTTGGGAGTCCCTCTACTTAACTTGGGGAAGATCTCTGATAAGTTTACATCATTTATCTCATAGACGAACCTTCCCAGGAACACACTCTGTATATAGGTGTATATATGTATATTTTGTCATACACACTGAAAGAATATCCTGCACAAGAGTAAACCAGAGAACAAGCCATGGCATGCCCGAGGAAGCGCCTGAAGAGACATTGGGAAGGCCTGACATCATCCCCCAGTGCTCTTTGTTTAACGATGATGACTTTAAAGAAAATCACCATATCAGTAGGACAAGGAGAGCTCCCCCAGACCTCTTGGAAACAACAAGATGACTACTGACTGGCACCAGATAACAAATAAATTAACAAGTAAATAGCAAATGTAAACCTTCTGATAAGATTGTGAACTTGGAGTACTCAGCCATTGGGGAAACAGGGGAGGGGGGGAGGCAAGGGGGAGAAAACAGGGTATAAAGGCTGTCATGTTGTGTCCATAGGCGCGCTCCTACTTGAGGGACGCCCGCCATTGCAATCGCGTATAAATTCTGCTTTTATCAGAGATACCATCCTGACAAAAATTACTTGGATTATTTCCAACAATTTGGGGGCTCGTCCGGGATTATTTAACTCTTTCCTTGGGGGTCAGTTGAGACTCTTTGAGTGTGTGTGACTGAGACGTGCTGTCAGTGCGAAGCGAGTGCTGAGTCCCAACCTGCGGTTCCGCTGTCCCGCAAGGGGCACAGCCAGGGACGGACGAAGCGGCTGTGTTGGTGAAAGGAAGAGTCTCAGGAGGGAACTGTTGGTGTGCGGTACCCTGTGCACTTGATGAAGTGCCAGCAGTACACCCCTATTAATCTGAGATAGGAGTATAGTACTCCTGAGGGATTGGGCCCAAAATCCAAGAATCAGAGTGTGGTAACCTGTGAGCTGGGGAGTTCACAGTAGCATTCTGGAGGGATGGGTAATAGGGGTTCCCGAGAGCAGGGGAAAAAGGTCCCCGGAATGGTGCCTAGAGATAGCCAGCCCCTTGGGGAAGTGTTTCAAAATTGGAAAATAATCCCAAAACTAGGAAAAGAACAGGGAAAAGATGTTTAAATACTGTATACAGTAGAGAGACACTACAGGGAAAATCATTATTTTGACCAAAATAGGAGTCTGACAAAAATTGGGCCTATCAGACTTTGTATTTATATGTAAACAGTAAGACTCCTTTTTCTGAAACAGAATTGGCTTAGGTCGCTTAATGAGTGCAAGAAGTAAAGAAATGTTCCTCGCGAGGAGTCCAAGTTCCAGGAGGAGTCCCAAGAAATGGGAAAGAGAAGCAGAAAGATCATAAATGGGATCCCTTAGATAACTACCCCCCTTTAATTTCTAAAGCAGTGCAATTTCTAAAGCGGCAGTGACCTCTCCAGAGGAGGAAAGTGGGTGCTGCTGATCTGTGCAGGGTCCTGGAGAGAGGATGCGCTCTCGATTACTGAGGGAGTTGGAGTAATGCAAATGGGACCTGGAGAGTTTTCCTTTCTCTAATACTAACCTTACTAATACTTCACTTTATCCTCTTAAGGCAGTCTTAGGTCAAAGGGAAATAGGGTATGGTAATGCCTGCTGTTTTTACTAGAAGAGAAGTTAGGAGTTGCAAGAAGAATTCCTTAACTGAGGATCCTATAAGTGTAGCAGAACAATTAGATCAATTTCTAGGGCCTAATTTCTACCCATGGATGGAAATGATGTTTATCATTGATATGTTTATTGGAGAAGGAGGTGGGCAGCTATGCAAGTGTGGGAAATGAATACAAAGGGAAGGTTGGGCTCTGGAGGGAGGCAGAGAGAGGAAGGATCCTGAGGATAAATTGTACTGATTATTGTCACTGTCTTTGTGATTGTTAAATGTTTATGTCGTGAAAGTGTTATGTTATGCTATGTCGTGTACGAGGCTGTTATGGAACAAGGGGTGTCTAAAGTGATACAAGAAGATCCCCTGGGTTGTATTTTGGCTCACTGGAGAAACATGGTTGGTGAGCCAGGGGGAATATTGAATAAGAAACCAGGAGCGCAAATGGAGTAACGGGACTAGTTTTATAATTGAGTATCCTAATCATGAGACCAAGTGCTGGGTGTTTGTGGAAGTTGAGGAATTGTGTTGTTTGACTGTGGATTTTGAAGGCACTGGGAGAAACTGTCTTAATGGTATGTGGAAATGCAATTGTTAATGGTATGTGGAAATGCTGTTGTTAATGGTATGTGGAAATTATGTGGAAATGCAGCTTTTAATGGTATGTGGAAATGCAGTTTTAATGGTATATGGAAATGCAGAAATGCAATTTTAATGGTATGTGGAAATGCAGTTGTTAATTGTATGTGGAAATGCAATTGCTAACGGTATGTGGAAATGCAATTTTTCATGGTATGTGGAAATTATGTGCAAATGCAATTTTAATGGTATGTGGAAATGCAGTTGTTAATGGTATGTGGAATTGCAATTGTTAATGGTATGTGGAATTGCAGTTAAGGGTACAAATAGTGGAATTGCGGAAAAAAAAACAAACAAAAAAAATGGAAAAAAGGTTAAGAAAACAGTGAGTTTGGGATATTAGAGTTGGGCTGGCACGAGAACACATCCCCGCACACCCCCCCACTGCGGCTTGTAAGAACAACTTGGAGTGAGAGAAAGAGCTGGGGGCCGGAGCCTCCCGCTGTGATGTGAAGGGTGCAGTGCTTGTGAATGGGGATGGGACGGACATTGGAAGTGAGAATAGCGTCATCTGCAGAGAGCTGGGGAAACCCGATATCCCAGTGTGAGAACTGGAAGCCTGGGGAGAGAAGGGGGTGAAACTGAAGTATAATGTTAGTAATGTCTGTGATGATGAGAGTTTGGAAAGTGAAAAGGGTTTGGGAAAAGCAAGCTGAGGAAGGCAAAGTTGAGCAAGGTTAACAGGGATGTCCCTTACCTAGAAGAAGAGGTAAGGGGAGCCTGGAAGGACTCAGGGAGAGTTCCACCCCCACAGGACCGAAAGCAGCAGGGGACGCAAGCTGAAGAGGTTTATTTTCTGGTACCTCTGGGTGCCTCTTACTCTGTGCTACATCAAGAACTGTTACCCGTAGATGATTTTCGTAATAGTTGTAGCAGCTACTGGCAAGAGAAGTTTACTTTTTTTTTTGGACCAATTAAATACAGGCTAGGAGAACAAGTAGGAATATATATATTCTTGTACATGCCAGGTTCTCCAAAACGATTATTTGGGCATGACATGTTAGAATAGTTGAATGTAGAGATCAAATTCAGAAGAGACAATTGGAGCTACTTGTCAAGCAAGACTAATGGACTGAAAATTTTAAGTCTGGCTTTAACACAAACTGGGAAAAGCAATGTTGTACTCCCAGAAGTTATGTAAATCCTAAATTGGGTATACACAGGATTGCAGGCATCAGGGATGCCTGGCAGAGCCAAAAATGCAGCCCAGTGAAAGTTAAGTTAAAGATGGGAGCCAGCCCAACCAGGGTAAAGCAATGCCCTTTGAGGATACAAGATTGTAGGAGGATAAAAGAAATAAAAATAACTTTTTGGATTTTGGATTACTAATTGGATAGAAATCCAAATACAACACCCAATCTTGCAAACGAAAAATTGGATGGCAAGAGCTATAGTTTGGTACAAGGTTTGAGGGCAATTAATAGAAAAGTTGAATATACACAACTCATGGTGTATATCTTTATTAACCAAGTTAAGGAATAAGCAGGTGGGGTTTACCGTTCTGGACTTGAAGTGCACCTTTTTCAGCCTGGTTTTGCCAAAGGAAGTCTACAATTATTTGCCTTTGAATAGGAAAACTCAAATACGGAGAGAAGAAAAAAAAAAATAATTAAAAGTAATAACAATAATAATTCAGTTAACCTGCACAGTGATACCCAGGGTTGTGAGAACAGCCCAATGATTTTTGAGAACTGGTCAACTCGTGAGCCTGAGATTTGAGTTCATCATCTCACAGTGGAACTTTACTGAAGTACTTGGATGCTACAGTAACAAAGGACTGTGTACAATGGACTGTGAGCTTGCTGATTTTCTTGATTTAATGGCTATCGAGTTTCTCAACAGAAAGCACAACTGATCAAAGAGAAGGGAGCAACTTGCTGAACACCCAAAACACCAACACAGAGCTGCCTCCAAGTCAGCAGTGTGCGACTGCATGGAGACTGTCTGCGCCAGTTGGTCAGACCTACAGGAGGAACCGTTGCACGATGCTGAGGAGTCCTGGGTTCATCGATGGAAGCAGTTTTGTGAAGACAAGGAAACCGTAAGGCAGGACATGCGGTAACTGCTACTGACAAGGTAATTGAAGCAAAACCATTACCTGGGGGGATTTCCACTCAGAAGGCTGAAATAACTACCTTGACAAGAACCTTAAATATATGGATGGATGCTAAATATGCTTTTGGGGTGGTACCCACTCATGGTACCATCTGGAAAGAGCAAGGATTGCTTACACACAAGGAAAACAAATTCAGCATGATGTAAATCTACCAAAGAACATCATGGCTGTTATGCATTGTAAAGTACATCAGAAGAGTGACACTGTACAGGAAACTGGGAATATGATGGTGGATCGGGTGGCAAAACAGGCAGCTGAAGGAAAAGAAATTGGAGAACTGACTTTAAGTCCAGACGGTAAACTTAAAATATCTGAACCTTAGTCAGAACCTATAAGGTACTCCAGAAAGGATAGGAATCTAATTAATGAAGGGAAGAGAGCAAGCTGACAGATGGGTGCATACCCAGATGGACACATTGTTGTGCCCGTTAGTATTTTATAGAATTTGGTTCTAAGGGGGGAACATAATAAAACATGGGGGGGTACAGACACCAGAAATTAACTGTACAATCCTAGTACCAGGAACAGGGTACAAGTGGGGCTTGTTGGAAAGGGAACCTTCCAGGACAACAATTGCAAATTGATTTTTTTTGAACAGCCAGGAAAAATGAGGGTTTTGATATATGCTAGTTCTAACCAATACCCTTTCAGGGTGACCAGAAGCATTCCCTTGCAGGATCAATAGAGCCAAGGAAGTAACCAAGGTACTTTTGCAAGAGATTATTACAAGGTTTGGGTGTCCTGCAACAATACCCTTCAACCAGGGAACTCATTTTATTGCAGAGATTGTCCAACAGGTCAGCAAGCATTGGGAATAAATTGGCAATTGCACATAGCACACAGACCACAGGCGAGTCATAAGGGGGAAAAGATGAACTATCTAATTAAATCACAGGTTGTAAAACTGGGACAGGAAGCTGGACTATCCTGATCACAGTTGTTGCCTTTGGCTCTCCTTAGTACCAGAACAAAACCTAGAGCTAAAGAGGGGTTAAGTCCTTTCAAAATACTGTACAGAAGACCTTATGTTGTACAAAAGGGGATTTCTACCCAAGTAGGGAGCGAAATACTAACTGAGCATGTGATAAGTCTACAGGAATAGCTTTGAGAAAAAGAGAAACTGGATCTAGGAACTAGAGCCCAAGGCCTTGATATGGCTCGATAATATGTATGTAACAAATCTCTTTCAGATTCACCCCTGGAACCAAGGTGGGTAGGTCTGTTCCAGGTGCTGCTAACATCCCACACAACAGTGAAAGCATTGTGGATACATCATACTAGAGTTAAGAAGGTCCCTCGAACACAATGAGAACTGAAATCAGCTGGACCCTTAAAATTGTGAATCCAAAGACAGAAATGTGGGATTTTGTAATTGTTAGAAATGTTGATTTGATGAGTGCAGCATTTGATGTAAATACTTATGCATCTCTTTTGACAAACATCGTTACGTATCAGTATTGTTTGGTATGTGGGCAAGCTAAGGATTTAAACTTTTCTCTTCTTGTTGTTCCCGATGATTTTAAGGCAAGAAATCAAACTGTTGCAGGGTTTGAGTCACTGTCCTGGTGGGTGATGATCAACAAGAATGTAGATTGGATTAACTACATCTGTTATAATCAATGGAGATTTACAAATTATACAAAGAGTGCAATAAAGAGAATTGCAGGACAATTATAGGCCACAAGTAGGGTGGCCTGAGAAAATAGGATCTCCTAAGATATGATAAAAGAGTGTATATGTAACGCTGGGTATCCATTGTTGCACCTTCATCCCAATAACACAGCTCTGGATGACATAATAACAAAGGCAGTGCAAGGGCTTGGTGCCACCCTTGTCAATGAAGTGGCAGAAAAATCAGGAATAGATACTTCTGTCACTGGATGGTTGGAGTCCTGGTTTGGTGAATGGAAAGCGGTGACTGTATCCACATTTACTTCTTTGATGGTAGCAGCAGGAGCCTTGATGGCCACTGGTTGCTGTGTTATCCCCTTTGTGAGGGGACTAGTAGAGTGATTGATAGAGAGAGCACTATTGAAGCAAACACTAATGGAGCCATTACATTTGGATAAAATGATGGTATTAGAGGAGATGGGAGATAAAGAAAGTGAAGACGAGGGCGATGTCTATAAAAGTGAACCTTAAAAAAGAATTGCAGAAATCAACAATGTATGAAAAAGAAAAAGGGGGGAATTGTGGGAATCAAATGTTGTTTCTGCATTAGAATTGTATAATATTATTTTTATTTTATGATCTCCGCTATCATAGTTCTTTTTGGGAGTCCCTCTACTTAACTTGGGGAAGATCTCTGATAAGTTTACATCACTTATCTTATAGACGAACCTTCCCAGGAACACACTCTGTATATAGGTGAATATATGTATATTTTGTCATACACACTGCAAGAATATCCTGCACGAGAGTAAACCAGAGAACAAGCCATGGCATGCCCGAGGAAGCGCCTGAAGAGACATTGGGAAGGCCTGACATCATCCCCCAGTGCTCTTTGTTTAACAATGATGACTTTAAAGAAAATCACCATATCAGTAGGACAAGGAGAGCTCCCCCAGACCTCTTGGAAACAACAGGATGACTACTGACTGGCACCAGATAACAAATAAATTAACAAGTAAATAGCAAATGTAAACCTTCTGATAAGATTGTGAACCTGGAGTACCCAGCCATTGGGGAATCAGGGGAGGGGGAAGGCAAGGGGGAGAAAACAGGGTATAAAGGTTGTCATGTTGTGTCCATAGGCGCGCTCCTACTTGCGGGATGCCCGCCATTGCAGTCACGAATAAATTCTGCTTTTATCAGAGATACCGTCCTGACAAAAATTACTTTGATTATTTCCAACATTACCAACCATTGAGAGACGGATGAAAGGTCAAGTAAGAGAGGGAGACGGAACATGCCGGCAGTGGATTTGATAGGTAGTGCCAGCAGGGAGTCTCCTGCTTCAAAGTTCTCTTTTCCTCTCTCCTGCACCACAGCCTCCCTCCTCCTTTTATTCTCTCCAGGGTCTGCAGGGCATTTTCCACTTGCACTCTGTACCCACGTGGCTAAATGCGTGATACAGAGCCCAAGAGGAACACCTGCTTGTAAAGCAAGTTCTTGCAAAACAAGATAAACTAGCAAGCTCCTTACAAAACAGGATGAATGAGTTTAGCCTCAAATATCAGTTCCCTTAAAACCGTCAGAATACTTTGTTCCATCCCAGGATCATTCTTTGGTCAGAGGCCTTTAGGTCCCTGACAAAGCATCCCATCCCTTAAGTGTGTCGACCACACCACACAGCTTGGTGTCATCTGCAAGCTTGCTGAGGGTGCATTTGATCCCACTTTTGATGCCATCAATGAAGATGTTAAAGAGCGCTGGTCCCAGTGAAAGGTGAGATGGGCCCCATAAGTGAAAGTAAAAAGGCAAGAAGGCTTCACAGGGACTGAGCATAAGGGGGGGTGAAGGGGAATAATTAGAGATTATAGAATTTAGATTATAGAGTTTATAGAAGCAAGAATGTAGAGCTTGTTAGAAAATAAGGGATGGCAGACACTGTGTCTGGGATAGTGAGGGGGATGAAGGCCATAAAGATAAGGGTTTGAGAACAGCCCGAGGACATTTGGCAGGGAGGTGATTAGATGTCCACAGGGCAAGAAGAAACTGGGTTGGGGGGGACGCCCCCCCGAAAGGCCAGGAGTTTACAACGAGAAAGGTCAGAAGCCTTCACGAGGAAAACAACAAATCTTCATCCCACGACCCACTATGCACATGAAAGAGGGTAGGGTCTGCATGCTAACAAACTCTTGGGGGTGTAATGAATATGTATCCAAATTCCAGGAAAACTATTGATTATGTATTAGTTTCACCTATATCTGTAGCACGATTTTTCTAGACGGTGTGCAAGTTAGGCAGATTGATCCCTCTTGCACCTAGGTGTCTGCGCAGCACTGAATAAACCATACCTGCTTTGTAATCTTACTTGGGTTACAGAGTTTGATTCTGTACATCACCAGTACCGACCCCTGAGGGACACCACTTGTCACCATTCTCCATCTGGACATTGAACCACTGACCACCACTCTCTGGGTATGATCTCCTGCTCCTCTGCAGAAAGTGCTTGCACTGGAGCTGATTGCCTTGGATAATGAGGTGATAATCATTTACGCATCACAAGGTGATGAATATCAAGTAGGTTGAATAAATATCAAGAGAATGAATATCCTACTTGATATTCATCACCTTATGCTGCATGACAGATTTGATTTTTTTCCTTTTTAGGCCATGTTTATAAGCTGCAGAGGAATAGAGTAAGTTGGATTTCTCTTTTTCCTCCATCCATCTGGAGGGAGGAGTACAACCACGTTAGGCTTAAGGAACATAAACAGGTACCTGTATATGTAAGAGGCCTGCATAGTATATTGAAAGGGATCTATACCGCAATTAACTTTCACCTTTTTCACTGTTCTATTTCTCATAGAATGTGTGATGAGTCATCATCTTCTCATTCCTGCATGTTCTGCAGGCCTTCTTGAATGTTTTTACATCTTGCTGTCTGTAGCAACTCAGTTCTTTTAGCAAATCAGAAATCTCCTGATTGTCTGTGTTCCATGCCAAGAACTGATTTTCCTCCTCGAGCATTATGCTGTCCACCCTATAGTATCTGAGTGGTGGAAGAGGGCCCACATAAATTTGATTTTCTGCAGTGTTGAAAAAAATGGGGGAAATAACCTTTGTAGTCAACAGTACTGGAAGACTGAGGACAGTTATTTAATGTGTAAAAAATTTAAAGAGGCTATGAAACATATGATCAGACTGGGTACTTCTATGCACACAGGCTTACAACCTTGGGTGATTATTTGCACATCCATCTTTTCCTTCAGAACCATAGAATGGATTGGGTTGGAAGGGAACTTAAGGATCATCTACTTAATGATCTCCCTGATATAGGCAGGGAACCCTTCCATTAGTCCAGGTTGCCCAAAGCCCCATCCAGATTGACCTTGACCACATCCAGGGATGGGGCATCAACACTTTCTCTGGGCAACCTGTTCCAGTGCCTCACAACCCTCAGAGTGAATAATACCTTCCTAATTCCTAATGTAAACCTATCCTCTTTTAGCTTAAAACCATTACCCTTTGTCCTATTGCTACACTCCCTGATAAAGAGTCTCTCTCCATCTTTCCTGTAGGCCCCCTTTATGTACAGGGAGGGTGCTATAAGGTCTTCCCGAAGCCTTCTCTTCTCTAGATTGAACCTGAACTCTCTTAGTCTCTCTTCATAGGAGAGGTGCTCCAGCCCTCTGATCATCCTTCTGGCCCTCCTCTGGAGTTGCTCCAGGCAGGTCCATGTCCTTCTTACGCTCAAGGCCTCAGACCTGAATGCAATACTCTAGTTGGGGTCTCATGAGAGTGGAGTAGAGGGGAATAATCACCTCCCTTGACCTGCTAGCTACATTTTTTTTTATGCAGCCCAGGATGTGGTTGACTTTCTGGGCTGCAAACGCATATTGCAGGCTCATGTTGAGTTTTTCATCAACCAACAACTTCAGGTCCTTCTCGGCAGGGTTGTTCTCAGTCCATTCTCCACTCAGCTGATTTTTCTGCTGAGGATTGCCCTGAACCCAGTGCAGGATCTTGTGCTTTGGCCTTTTTGAACTTCAGTGAGGTTTGTACAGGCCCACCTCTCAAGGCTGTCAAGATCCCTCTGGATGGCATCCCTTTCCTGCAGCATGTTGTCAACAGTTTAAGGGCTGGTTTGGCCTGGTTCCATGACTAATGGGGCAGGGGGATCCATGGACCCATGCTCTGGGAAAAGGGAAAGGGGGAAAGGCAGGGAGATGGGCCTAAAAACAAAACAGGAGGAAAGCTAATTTACTAAAAAGATATCAGAATGCAATATAACACACTATAATGCAATATAATTGGAATTGAACCTAATAAATCAAACAAAATGAAAGAGTGTGTCCAAAAACCAAAGGACATACTCTAATGCTGAAGATGAGGTGTCTAGCTGGACTGAGCAGAAAGGCAAAAGAGGGGGGTGTCTCATGATCTGCAAACAGTTTTATCTTTCCTGCTGAATGGAAAATGGAAACAGAACAACGAACAGTCCTCTGGGGTATGTAGTTCTTCTCTTCTGAGAACCAGGTACCCGGAACTATCCATGATATATGGAACTGGAGCATTAACTATTTAATTCCCAGTGCACTACTTGATGTTATGATGTGGAACACTGATAATGAAAAATTATAAAACCATGACACATGTTGACCATGCCACACTACTTGGTGTTGTCTCCAAACGTGCTGATGGTGCACTCAATCCCACAGTCAGTGTCTCCTACAAAGATGCTAAATACGTAGTTCCCTCCCCAAGTAACGCCTCCTGTTTATTTCTGTGGAAACTACAACAGATACAAAAAGAACAGTAAAACTATTTGATAGAGCAAATTCTCATCTACAAAACACTTTTTTAAATGCAATCGCCACCATTACCTATGCATTTTCACCAGTGATGAACAAGCTCTTGCATGCCACACTCGTAAAAATCCACATGGCTGTCTGAAAGGTGGCTTTCACATTTCCGTTGTCACTGCTGAAACATACCACCCACCACCTTGTTGTGCTAACATCCACTGTTTGGTCTCCATAAACATTCAACAAGCTTTGATGAATGTCAATGGGTACAACTTTTTTCTACATGGAGGAATTCCATTACACACCTTTGCTTCATGCACACTTCCATTTCAGAAACCATTTTGTCAGAATGTCCCTCTGCTGCCATCTGTCACACAGCAACAAAATGTAATGGAATATTGGGGAAAGTTCAACCTCTACTACCATACCACCAAGATCTGCCTCTGTCATTGTGGGCCAACATAATAAAATAGAAGGCATTGTGTTTGGAGCAGCCCTCATAATACCTGTCCCAATACAGATCCCTGAGGGACACCACTCATCACTCGTCTCCACCTCAACATTGAGACATTTGACAACTCTCTGAGTGCAATCATACAGCTATTTCTTTATTCACCAAGTGGTCCATCTGTCAAATCCGTGCCTTTCTGATTTATAGACAAGAATGCTGTGTGGGACAGTGTCAAATGCTTTGCACAAGTCCAGATAGATGATGTCAGTTTCTCTTCCCTTATCTGACAATGCTGTAACCCTATTGTGGAAGGCCATCAGATTTGTCAGGCACAATTTGACCTTAGTGGAGCCATGTTGGCTGTCACCAATCACCTCTCTGTTCATGATGTGCCTTAGCATAGTTTCCAGGAGGACCTACCTACCAGCAGTGTGCCCTTGTGGCCAAGAGGGCCAATGGCATTCTGGGATGCATTAAAAAGAGCGTGTCCAGCAGGTTGAGGGAGGTGATCCTCCCCCTCTACTCTGCCCTGGTAAGGCCTCATCTGGAGTACTGTGTCCAGTTCTGGGCTCCCCAGTACAAAAAAGACAGGGATCTCTTGGAAAGAGTCCAGCAGAGGGCCACAAAGATGGTGAAGGACCTGGAGCATCTCACTTAAGAAGAAAGGCTGAGTGAACTGGGTCTGTTCAGCCTTGAGAAAAGAAGGCTGAGAGGGGAGCTGATCCAGGTCTATAAATATCTAAAGTGTGGGGGGCAGAGTGGCAAGGCCAGACTCTTTTCAGCAGTGTGTGGAGACAGGACAAGGGGAAACGGCCAGAAACGGGAGCATAGGAAGTTCCACACAAATGTGCGCAAGAACTTCTTTACAGTGAGGGTGATGGAGCACTGGAACAGGCTGCCCAGGGAGGTCGTGGAGTCACCTTCTCTGGAGATATTCAAGACCCACCTGGACACCTACTTGTGCGGCCTGGTGTAGGGAACCTGCTTTGGCAGGGGGGTTGGACTCGATGATCTCTGGAGGTCCCTTCCAACCCCTACGACTCTGTGATTCTGTGATTCTGTGATACTTCATGATTCTGCCAGGCACAGTGGTGATACTGACTGTCCTGTAGTTCCCCAGTTTTCTTTTTTTCCCCCCTTTTTAAAAATGGGGAGTTTGCTTCCCCTTTTTCAGTCAGTGGGAACTTCACCAGACTGCCACAACTTCTCAAATTTGATCAATAGTAGCTTAGTAACTTATCTGCCAGTTCCCTCAAGACCCTTGGATGCGAACCCCATCAGGTCCCGTGGACTTGTGCACATCCAAGTTCTTTAGATGATCTTGAACCTGATCTTCTACACTGGGTGGTTCTTCATTATCCCAGTCCCTGCCTTTGCCTTCTGTGATATTTAAAACATTTCTCTTGCTTGCAACTCTCCATATATTTGCACTGATAGTTCAGTGACTATCAGTCATAAGACTATTCTCCTGTGAAAGGAGTCATTCTGAAATGAATTTCCAGGTAGAACAAGCAGATTAAATAATCTACAGACAGGTAGTAGCTGCCTCACTTCCATAAGCACTGGTCCTCATGGGGGACTTCAACCATTCCCAAAATATGTGGGAGGGAAAACACATCAGGGCATAAGCAATCCAGGAGGTTCATGGAATGCACTGATAATAACTTCCTTCTCCAAGTGATAGAGGAGCCAACAAAGAGAGGTGCTCTGTTGGACCTATTTCTCATAAACAAAGAGGGGCTTGTTGGGAATGTGTAGGTCAAAGGCAGCCTTAGCTGCAGTGACTGTGAGATGGTGGAGTTCAGGATCCTGAAGGGAGGGAAAAAGTTGGGCAAAACTGCCAGGAGGCCTGCATGGGCAAACAATGAGCCCCTGGCCAAACTCAATCACAGAAAGGGAGCATACAGAGGGTGGAATCAAGGATAGGCAACCTGGGAGGAATAGAGATGTCTGAGCATCCAGGGATGATGTTAGGAAAGCCCTAATGGAGATGAATCTGGCCAGAGATATAGAGACCAATAAGAAGCGATTCTCTAGGTACTTTGATGACAAAAGGAAGGCTAGGGAAAACGTGGGCTGGCCTGTTGCTGAACAAAACGGAAGACCTGGTGACACAGGACAATGAAAAGGCTGAGGTACTGAGTGCCTTCTTTGCCTCAGTCCTTACTAGCAAGATGGGCCCTCGGGAATCCCAGGTCCCAGAAGCCAGGGGGAAAAACTGGAGCAAGGTAGATGTACCCTTGGTGAAAGAAGACTGGGTCAGGGAATACTTAAGCAAACTGGGCATACTTCATAGAATCATAGAATCATAGAATGGCCTGGGTTGAAAAGAACCATAATGATCATTTAGTTTCTACCCCCCTGCCACAGGCAGGGTTGCCAACCACCAGACCATGTTGCCCAGAGCTACATCCAGCCTGGCCTTGAATGCATCCAGGGACGGGGCATCCACAGCCTCCTTGGGCAAACTGTTCCAGTGCTTCACCACCCACTGTGTGAAAAACTTCTTCCAAATATCTAACCTAAACCTCCCCTGTCTTAGTTTAAAACCATTCCCCCTTGTCCTATCACTATCCATCCTCATAAACAACCATCGCCCCTCATGTTCATATGCTCCCTTCAAGTATTGGAAGGGTGGACTTAAGTCCACAGACCCTGAGAGGGCCCACACAACTTTGATTTTCTGCATTGTTGAGGAAGACTGTTAAGCAAAACAGACCTGGCTGGCCTGAAAGGGTCAAACAGGGAACATGCAGCCCCTCCTGAAAGGGAAGGACTGTCATGTGAAACTGGCAAGCATAAGTTACAGCTTCTTTGTTCCGTGACCAAGAGCAGAACATGTTCTGTGAAGAGAACGCCTTTTGATCACTGTACTGATCATAATCCAAAAGAGTTAATTAAGTAATGATGTATAGCTGTCAGCTGCATGAATGTTATCCAATTTAAGTATTGTATACTCGCATAGCAAAAAGATATAAAATGCTTGTAACAACAATAAACTTTGCTTATGTGCCACCAGAGCCTAAGCCCGTCTGTCCCAGGCGTCTTGAGCTGGTCTCCGTCACAGTGTTGAAAAAATGGAGGAAATAACCTTTGCAGCCCTCAGTACTGATATAGGCTGGTTTGTTTAGCAATAGGACAGTACACAAAGACTGAGGAAGACTATTTAGTTTCATGGGGAAAAAAATTTAAAGAGGCTATGAAATGTATGCTCAGACTGGGTACTTCTATGCACATGAGCTTACCACCTTGGGTGATTAATTGCACATCGATCTTTTCCTTCAGAAGGTGACTAACAACAAAGTAGCTATCATAGACTTTGGCATTACACACTAGGAAAGTGTAGCCCCAAAACTGTGTGTCCAGAAACAACCAAATGAAGTCCACAAGGCATGTGTCCCTTTTAAAATCCCATTCTCTTTCAGTTTTCCTTTCTTCCCTTGTTCTGCAACGATGTGGTGGGGGCAGGGAGGTGAGAGTGGGAATCAGATGGTGCAAGGTTCTTTCTGGATCTCAGTAAGAAAGGCCCAATAACAAGTGCCTTAGTAAAATAGCCATTTAATAAGATAGACTAAAAGGAGGAATATAGATAGAAAGTGAATTTTAGGTCCCTTCAGATGCTAGGAAATCCACATTTGTACAGCATCAAATGGACCCCAGATGGATTTTACCATGGGACATTTTGCAGAAGCTGTCTGTGGAGAGAGGTTCCTCCCTTTTAGTCCTTTGAGCTACTATATATATTCTTATAAGAAAACAACTCTACTCCTAAAGGATGTTCTCACTTCTTGCTGCATTTTTAGATAAAGACAAGGTCACGCAGGTGGTGTAATTGCTGGTGCCAAGTGGGAGCTGCCTGCAGGCTCCTCTGTTAGAATAAGCTGGCTAAGATTATCTTGCAGCCAAGGGATTTGTGCAGCACAGCACAGGCCCGAAGGCCAAACTGTACACGCAGCCTAGTGCAGCACAGGCTTGGGTCTACTCAGGATAACTGTTATGTGGATCACTAATTTATCAATCTACAGCAATCTCTCAGTCAGGATCACTACATTTCATCCCTTTGATACAAATATAGTTTAACTTTTTCAAATATATTATAAATTACTGGTTGTATTAGTAACATACAGGCTTTTCAAGCCCTAAGCATGAGGCAGCAGACATGGACTGTTTAAGATCACTAACTCCTCAAATCTAATGCCTTCCATGAGGCCCTGAATACAGTCCCTTCTTCTTCACTCCTGTCATGGTTTTGTGATTTTTGGTTTTCAGTATTCCACATCATAACATCATGTAGTGCGCTGGAATTTAAAGTGTTAATGCTCCAATTCCGGGTACCTTTCCCTGTACATTGTGGAAGTCATGGGATCTGGCCCTTCTGGGTTGGGCGGCCTCTTGCTGCCTTGCAGGGGGTGTTGGAGGGTGCTTTCCTAGCCGTACCAAGCTTTTCAGGTTTGACTCGGTCTCAGGAACTCTCTCTCTCCTATTTTATTTTGATTTATTTTGACTTATTAGTCTCAATCTCAATTAGATTGTATCATATTGTATTATCTTGCATTCCGATATCATAGTTAGTAAAATAAGTTTTCTTCCATAGATCATTGCTGCTGTTTTTTTTTCCTCCCTTGAGCCCAGCTCCCATCTCCCTACCCCTTTTCCCTTTTCCTTCCCATTTTGTGGGGCCGGGGGGGGAGGGCCCAGGGGCCTACTGCCCCCCTGTCACAGGCATAGATTGATCTAGTTAACTCTGTAACAACTCCAAGGGGCATCTGATGCTAACTCTGTGGTGAAAATGTAGTTTAAGACGTGTTCCAGTGTCCTGAATACATTTCATGGCATAGATAATATAGCTCTGCCCTGCTTCTGCATTTTTGATCATAGGTGTGAAACACTGGTGCTGGCTTACATTGCAGATCTGTCTGTGTCACATTCCACACTTTCAACTTTTGCATTCATTATGTTTTTCTATATTGGCCTTACATTTTTCACAGAAAATCATCCAAACAATCAGTTTCTTTTTTAATAGTCTGGGTTGTCTACCAGGACTTGTGCAAGGCCTTTGACTTGGTCCTGCACCACATCCTTATCTCTAAATTGGATTTGAAGGCTGGACTATTCGGTGTATAAGGAGTTGGTTGGATGGTCACAGCCAGAGGATTGTGGTTAATGGCTCTATATCCAGGTGGAGGTTGGTCACAAGTGGTGCCCCCCAGGGATCCGTCTTGGACTTTAACACCTTCATCAACGATATAGATGATGGGATTGAGTGCACCCTCAGCAAGTTTGCAGATGACACTAAACTGAGTGGAGCAGTTGGCACCATAGAAGGAAGGGATGCCATCCAGAGGGACCTGGACAGGCTTGAAAGTGGGCCCATGTGAACCTAAGGTGGTTCAACAAGGCCAAGTGCAAGGTGTTGCACTTGGGTCAGGGCAATCTCAGATATGCCTACAGACTGGGAGAACTCCTTGAGAGCAGCCCTGTGGAGAAGGACATGGGGGTCCTGGTGGATGAAAAGCTGGACATGAGCCAGCAGCATGCACTTGCAGTCTAGAAGGCCAACAGTATCTTGGGCTGCATCAAAAGAAGGATGGCCAGCAGGGCAAGGGAGGTGATTGTTCCCCTCTATTCTGCCCTCGTAAGGCCCCATCTGGAGTACTGTGTCTAGGCCTGGGGCTCCCAGCACAAGAAAGATGTGGAGCTGTTGGAGCAGGTGAAGAGGAGGGCCATGAAGATGATCAGAGGGCTGGAGTACCTCTCCTACGAAGACAGGCTGAGGGAGCTGGGCCTGTTCAGCCTGGAGAAGAGAAAGCTCCAGGGAGACCTCATTGCTGCCTTCTGGTACTTGAAGGGAGCTTATAAGTGGGAAGGAGAGTGACTCTTTACATGGACTGATAGTGATAGGACAAGGGGGAATGCCTTTAAACTAAAAAAGAGGAAATTTAGGTTAGATATTAGGAAGACATTTTTTACTAACAGGGTGGTGAGGCACTGGAACAGGTTGCCCAGAGAAGTTGCGGGTGTCCCATCCCTGAAGGCATTCAAGACCAGGTTGGATGGGGCCCTGGGCAGCCTGATCTAGTGGGTGGGAACCCTGACCATGGCAGTGAGGTTGGAACTAGGTGATCTTTAAGGTCCCTTCCAACCTACTCCATTCTATGGTTCTGTGATTCCTCAGACCTGCACAACAGTCTGCAGCTGGGGCCCCTTATCCTTCTCCCCAAATTAATTACACAGTCTCGAGACAAAAGCGAAGTAGGCAATATTTACTGCAGTGGATGTGGTTATACAATATATGACAAAACTCACAAGTTTATCACCCCAAATACCATCCTGACATCCTTAGCACCATGATAACATTCATTCTATAAAAGGAGGAAAGAGATCTTGGCAATATCTCAGATGTTTGTCTTAAAAATCTCTCAGTCTTTTTCTCCTCAGATAGGAGAGTGATGCATACATTGTTCATAGAATCATATAGAATCATAGAATGGTTTGGATTGGAAGGGACCCTTAAGATCAGCTAGTTCCAACTCCCCTGCTATAGGCATGGACACCTCCCTCTAGACCAGGTTGCTCAAAGCCCCATCCAGCCTGGCCTTGAATGCTTACAGGGAGGGGGCATTCACAGCCTTACTGGGCAACCTGTTCCAGTGTCTCACCACTCTCCCAGTAAAGAATTTCCTCCTGATATCTAATCTAAATCTACCCTCTTCCAGTTTAAAACCATTTCCCCTTGTCCTGTCATTACATGCCCTTATAAAAAGTCCCTCTCAAGCTTTCCCATAGGCCCCCTTCAGGTACTGGAAGGCTGCTATAAGGTCTCCTTGGAGCCCCAACTCACTCAGCCCATGCCCATAAGAGAGGTGCTCTAGCCCTCTGGTCATCTTTGTGGCCTTCCTCTGGACCTGCTACAACAGCTCAATGTCCTTCTTGTGTTGGGTGCCCCAGAACCGGACACAGTACTTCAGGTAGGGTCTCAGGAGAGCACAGTAGAGTAGGAGCTCCATGGAGTCTAACTGGTTGTTGATGTAGAGGGCAACACCCCCTCCTCTTCTCTCCTGCCTGTCTTTCCTTAAGAGTTTATACCCATCTATTCCTGCATTCCATTCATGAGAGCCATCCCACCATGTTTCAGTGATGCCAATGACATCACAGTCCTGTAGACACACACATGCCTGCAACTCTTCTTGCTTGTTGCCCGTGCTCCGTGCGTTAGTGTACAGGCACTTGAGTTGGGCTCCTATTATTAATATGTTACAGATCTTCAAACAAGATGTCACTCATCATGACCTTCCTGTGTACAGACCACCCTTTTGTCATGTAGCTCTTTTGCTCCAATTAACAATTCTGCACATCAGATCCCGCACTGCTTTAAGTGCTGCTAGGCAATATGTAGAAGAATACAGATTTCTAAATTTAGATCAAATATCACTTCATGAAGGTTATGAGACATTTGTTTGGGGTACAGAGCAAATTTCTGATTGTTTATGCCAGCTCTTCAAACTTAGTGATTATATTCAGCTCCATCTTGAGGCTGTCAACATGCATGACTTCATATTCTCCCGCTATTAACTTAAGCAATGTGAATACTATGACATTTTTAGACTAGTTTAGTACACTCCTGCAAAGAGAACTGTGTTTTGATCAGACTTTGCCTGGATGCCATTATTGTGAAAGCTGTTGGGAGTGGGTTGTGCAGAACCCTGCAGTCTATCTCCCATACCAAAATGATAGACAAAAGCAGTGCTATTTAATTGAACAAAACAACAGCAACAATAAGATCTGGTTTGCTGGGAGTCTCACAGTGCTTATATTGTATATAATTGTATGTATTTTGATACCTGAGCACTTCCCGGTCCAAAGGAAGTGAGCAGCCAAGCACAGGGAGATCTGAGAACATGTTCATATGACAGTGTAAAAACAATGGCCATCAGTCAATCACAAAACAGTATGAATACACATGGGGAAACAGGAAGAGGTGGCTGGTCCTGTCAGCCAATCCAAACAGACCACACGACTAGAAGAGGAGCAGGACTTCCAGGGCAAATGGTACACATGGCTGCCTGCAGGGAACTAAACTTCTGCCAGAAGCTGGGAGTGGAATATCTGTCACTTCTTATCTTGCATAAAAGTTGTCCCTATTACTACACACCATACAGTATCGATGTCATTTGTAGGTTAAATACGCAAATACATCAATATTTAAGCATTGTGTACTTTTGCTTTATGCAATGTTCTTTTTTTGTTCAAATGCCAACAGTAAAACACATCAAAACCAGGTATTTTGGCATTCAGAAAAACATTGTTTCCTAGAATCTTTCCAGAAGCAGCTACATTTTAGATATACTTTCTGATCTTATTATATATGACATTAAAAGGTAAGTGATAGTAACCTCCATAGTGAGGCTGTCCAGCATTTCTTCAATATATGCAATTGCACCTAAGAAATCTCGGAACAAGTATTTGAAAATTGTGCACAACAGTCTTTATAGTTATGTTAGATGTCTAAATGTTAATTAGCTATTCATTTCAGATAAACAATACTATAATGCTAGTCAAGGCAAAGGCCCACCCACCCACCTAGGGATGGGGTTGCTCTTCACAGTTAGACTTGATCTTAGAGGTCTTTTCCAACATAAACAATTCCATGATTCTATGTCTAGGTTTTGCGAGCATCTTGAATTTCTCTGTTAGGCATCCTAACAGGAGTGAATTGATCATACTTAGGTCAAGATGCTGAATGTTTTTTTTGTTGTTGTTTGTTTGCAACACTACACGCTCTTAGAAATATTTGTTCTGGGATGCAAACATTTGTTCTTTTCCTTCAATGCAATAGTTTTATAGAAGGCACAAAGGTGAGTACGGATTTATCCAAAATGTTGACTCTAAAGATAATTTTTCAGACTTCACAATGCAATTTTGCAATTAAATGAATCAAACGTAGAGTTGATGGCAAAAGGGACAATCCCACCATTTATCTTTCTTCTCATTTCCTTCCTGCCCAGTATGCTGACCTAAATTAAAAAACTCTTTTTTTTTTTTTCCTTTGTACAGGTACTTTTTCAATGGAAAGCCTGCTCCAACTCACCACAAAACTTTATGGTCATTAGACCCAACACGTGATTCTGTTTTATTTGTTTTAATAGATGCTGCTCACTCTATTGTTTCTGTAGGATTTGGGTGCAATGCACTTCAGTTATCTTCCAGTGAGCTATGTCCCAGTTCAAATCATGAAGCAGTGGAGTGTGTGGAAGCTAGAAGAAATGTAGCTGTAACTAAGTGTTCTTGCTTTCTGTGAATGACCTTGCTTATCCTGGTATGCGATGCTTTATTGTCTCCCACTGTTATATACATGGTGATGGTACTTTATTTGGGATCGGTAAACCTTATGCAGAAATGCTGGCACTTTTTCATTATAGTACTCTCTAAATCAAAAGCATTTAAGTCAGATTTTTTAAAAAGTATTTGCGACACAAGGCAGAATTTTTCTGATCAGCTGGGTTTCTTTGTTTGCTTTTTGTTTTTGTTTTTGTTTTTTTTTTAAAGATACTCTTGTTAGCATATATTTTGACTGAACAGGTCTATTATAATTGCAGTTCCATTAATGGTAATCTAACCATTAATTAATACTTGTGACTTCCTTGAATTTTAAGAAAAGGATCTTCTGACTGCCCACATACACAAAATTATGGAACAGGATGGGCCATCCAAGGATGATACAGACATAGTTGACTGTTTTCAGTAAAATAGGGGTTAGACAGCCTATATCCTCCAAGTCTTATTTTCATTACTTGTATAATTCTCAGAAAATTGAATAAAAGCAGTCTAATCTCCAAACATTTTACAATTCAAAGTGAAGACCAGAGATAAGTTACAGAAATACAGAACACAGACAATACTCATCAGTACAATAGGTAGTTATCTAAGCATACCAGAGACCTAAGTAGTGTGCTGAATTTTAGCAGACATTATTTCATACAGCATTTTAAAAAGGATAGCAAAAAAACTCAATAGAGATGTGTTGTGGGGGAAAAATAAGTGTACTGATTTGGGAGGAAATTAAATCAATTTATTGTCAATTAAACTTTTAATTACCAATTTAGTACTGAAACAAACAAAAACACATACACACTATTAAGGGAAATTATCCCTTGATTCTGCAAAATCTCTCCTCCTCCTTTTTTTGTTGTCCAATCCCATTACCACACAAAACAACCTCTTAGGTAGGGGCAACAGGCAGCACAAGAGATTGGGATCAATGAGTGGTGGTTTTTCCACTGATAACAGTGCCTTTAGAGTCAGACCTCTTGGCCTCTGCTCAGGCTGCCACTCTAACTCCTGCTCCAGTATGGTCTTCTATTTCCTCTCTCTTCCTGCTCTGGTGTTGTTCCTCTCTCCCCCCATTTTTGTTTTATTTTTTGTTTTGTTTTGTTTTGTTTTGTTTTCCCCCCAGCATTTATCGCCCTTTCTTAGTTATGCTTTCACAGAGGTGCCACAAGTTTTGCCAATTGGCCCAGCTTTGGCCGGTGATGGAGCAGTTGCCAAGCCAGTAAGAACCAACTGCAACCAGCACAAAGCAGTCTGCTATCTTCTCCCACAGAGATCACCCTTGCAGCTCTCCCCCCAGTCCCCACTACCAAAACAGAATCACATAATTGCAGGGGTTGGAAGGGATCTCAAGAGACCCTTGAGTCCAACCACCCTGCTAAATCAGGTTTCCTACAATAGATCACACAGTTAGGCATCCAGACAGGTCTTGAATATCTACATAGAAAGAGACTACACAACCTCACTGGGCAACCTGTTCCAGTGCTCTACCACCCTTACTGTAAAGAAGTTCTTCTGCATGTTAGTATGGAACTTCCTATGTTCAAGTTTTAGACCATTACTCTGTCCTATTGCTATACACCAAGAAGAGCCTGGCCTCATCCATTTGCCTCCCACCTCCCTTTAGATATTTATAAACATTTATGAGATGCCCTCTTAGTCTTCTTTTACCCAGACTGAACAGACCCACCAAACTTCTTCCAGGAGATCACTTTCTTTCATGAACTGTCATGGTTTTATGATTTTTGCTTATTGGTATTCAACATCATAACATCATGTAGTGCACTGGGAGTTGAAATGTTAATGCTCCATTTCTGGGTACCGGTCCAGAAGAGAAGAAGAATTACATGCCCCAGAGGGTTTTGCAGTCAGAAAGGAGATATAATCCCTGGCAAAGTCACCTAATGCCCCCTTCTTCATCAGGCTCTCCTCCCTGCTGCTCAACCAGACTGTGCATCTCACCTAAGTGTTATGGAGAGACTTATCCACATTTTCATACTCTCATTATATTTGATTTATTAGCTTCAATTCTAATTATATTGTATTATGGTTTGTTATCTTGCATTCCGATACTATATTTAGTAAATTAGTTTGCTTCTCCTCAGATTGTTGCCACTGTTTCTAACTATTTTGGGGTCTCCTGTTTCCCTTTTCTGGAGGTGCAGATTTGTGAAATCCCCCTGCCCCGTAAACTGTTGACATTCTTGGTGGAGAATGCAGGCAATGACTGCTTTTTAGCTTTTTAGAATGAATTCTCTCTGCTCTTGGAGAGCTTCATTGGGAAAGTTTATCTCTTTCACAGGTGCTCACTGAAAAACTTGACCTTGAAAGTGCAGGTGGACTGCCAATATTCTGAGATATTTGTAAACTTTGAGCACTGCTATCTTGCTTCTGTAAAGAGGAAAAAAAAAATTCTGCTTTCTCTTTTATACCTATTTGCAGAGGGAGCTGCTAATTTTACAGAACTTGTGATTTTTAAACAGGTTCCTAGTCTCTCCTTTGAATCCTTTATGCATTTTTTGAATGCTAATCTGATCATGTTGGTAGTCTCCCTGAATGTATTGTTCATTATTTTACTTATTTCACTCATTATCTGGATTTACAATATTCTGAGGAAGCCTTCCCCAGAACCAGAGAATACTGAGTGGCAGGGAGTGTGGAGAGGCTTGGGATAGACTTTAGAGAGATGGACATCTTCAATGTCATGGAACTTTACTCCTGAACACCTGAAAGACCCCGAGAGCTTAAACATTTATTTGAGACAGGAATGTTACAGCTCAGGCAGATCTGAGGAGGCACAAACGATTTGGAGCCTGGCTAATGCTTATCGGGCCTTATTCAATACTATCCCAGAGAGGGAGAGAGTTTGTGAAATTGAGAGAGAGAGTCTCCATTCTGAAAGAGTGTCTCAGAGCTGAGAGGGATAGTCTCAGGGAGACAGTACAAAATGAGTGAGAGAGTCTGAAAGCCGAAAAGGAGAGTTTCCAGGAGGGACTAGGAGCCAAGAGGGAGAATCTCCAGGCTGAGAGAGAGAGCCTCCTAGTCAAGAGAAAAGACCTCCAATCTGAGAGAGAAAAGCCCTCTGAATTGAGAGACTCCCTGCAATCCAAACTTGACAACCTTCAATTTTAACAAGACACCCTCCAGTCCAAACGAGATGCTCTCCAGTCCGAACGAGATACCCTCCAGTCTGAGAGGGACATCCTCAAATCCGAACGGGATGCACTTTGAACTGGGCAAAACGGCTTCCAGTTCACAATATTTAGTCTCCAAACTGAACAAAGCAACATTCAGGCTCATCGATTCATGCTCGAATCTGAACTAATTATCCTCATATTCGAATGAGACTCCAAGCCGAGCTGGAGAGTGAGAATATTGGAACTGACCAACCTGATCAACCACAGGAGGCACCAGAATCGATGTCAGTTGCCCCTGTAAGAGGACGGAAAATGAAATGAATCTCTACTCAGAACAGAAGAAAGAGGAGGAGGTGAAAGTAGAGGAAGCAGTCCCTGTAAGAGAAGAGGAGGAAAGAGGTCCAGAGGAGTAGCTTTGAGATCCGGAGGAAGTGCCCCTGAGTCCAGGGGAAGGGCCCTCAATAAGACTGTGGTCACCAATGCCCAGGAGGGTAACAAGAAGTCCTAAAAGGGTAAGAGGTGAGCAAGACATCGTTACCATTTTTGATCAATCTCTGAAAATGAATGAAAAAGAATTTCCACACCACACAAATGAGCCTATAGTTGTCTCATTACTTTGATGTTTGGACAATGGGGCCAACAGTGTGTGGCTAGACAGTAGAGAAGGTCGCCAACTGCGTGGTGTTGCTAGGGACTCAGCCATTGACAGAGGTATTAGTACATGCCAGAATGGGTCCTTCACCCTCTGGAAGTGGATGATGATAACTGCAAAAGAAAAATACCTCTTCAAAGATTATTGGATGCCTATGAAAAAGAAATGGACTGCTATGAAAAAAGGCATTTGCTATTTGAGAGAATAAGTTGCAGTGGAAATGTTACATAGCCCCACATTCATTCCTGACGAGCCAGACCAAGAGCATGATACTGAGAGAGTCAGGTGTACACCAAATATGTGGCGTATATTCACAAAGACTGCACCAGAAAGGTATGCCAAAACATTTGCAGCAGTGTACGGCAGAGGGGAAAAAAGACCCCTTATAAATGAACTAATAAATTTCAAGATTTTGAGTTACATTTAAGCCCTCTACGAGCTCGTGTTTCAGCCACTGCAAAAGAAGCTGAAAAACTGGACAGAATGGAGAGCAATCAAGAAGATATAATAGATGAACTGTCTACCATGCTTAATGCTGATGAATCCATGGTGGTACCAGATACATCTGAAAGAGACCAAGATTCCCAAAACTGCCTACTGGAGGGGCTGATCAACTTGGTTTTCTCCCAACCTCCATCATCCAACATCTCAGCTATCAGAAGAAGACGTCCTCCTGCTCAAGCAAGTGACAACAGTAAGACTATGTCGCATTTGGCCCTGTGGCGTTACCTGCATGACCGTGGAGAAGATATGAAGCAGTGGCATAAAAAACCCACTCCTACACTTCAAGCACGGGTAAAAGAATTACAGGACAGATCAACCACCAAGGTGAACTTCTCCAAAAAGGTGAATGCTCCAGTTGCTGAGGGACACGGCAATAGCCGTAAGAGCAACAGAGGTAATAAACAGAGGGGCCCTGCCCCCAGCCAGGGGGGAAGGGATAATAGAGTGTATAGGACTATGTGGATTCAATGGCCTGGAACATCAGAACCACAGATGTATAAGGCACTGGTGGACACTGGTGCTCAGTGCACCCTAATGCCCTCGAGTCACCAAGGGACAAAATCAATTTATATTCATGGGGTGACTGGGGGTTCCCAAGAGCTGACTATGTTGGAGGCCGAAATCAGCCTCACTGGTAAAGAATGGGAAAAGCACCCTATTGCAACTCGCCCAGGGGCTCCATGTATACTTGGTATTGATTACCTCAGAAGGGGATACTTTAAGGACCCCAAAGGGTATTGATGGGCCTCTGGAATAGCTGCTGTGGACACAGAAGGTGTTAAGCAGATGTCTGTTTTGCCTGGCCTGTCAGAAGATCCATCTGTTGTGGGGTTGCTACGAGTGGAAGAGCAACAGGTACTGATAGATACAAAAAAAGTGCACAGATGGCAGTACCGCACCAACAGGGATTCCTTGCTCCCCATTCAGAAGTTGATTTGTCAACTAGAGAGTCAGGGAGTGATCAGCAAAACTCACTCACTTTTTAAAAGCCCCATATGGCCAGTGTGTAAAGCCAGTGGAGAATGGAGGCTGACAGTGGTCTACCATGGCCTGAATGAAGTCACACCCCCACTGAGCGCTGCTGTGCCAGATATGTTAGAACTCCAATATGAACTGGAGTCAAAAACAGCCAAATGATATGCCACCACTGACATTGCTAATGCCTTTTTCTCAATTCCTTTGGCCAAAGAATGTAAGCCACAGTTTGCTTTCACATGGAGGGGTGTTCAGTATACCTGGAACCGTTTGCCCCAGGGGTGGAAACATAGCCCAACCATTTGCCTTGGGTTGATCCAAGCTGCACTGGAAGAGGGAGGTGCTCCTGAGCACTTACAGTACATTGATGACATTATTGTGCAGGGCAACACAGCAAAGGAAGTTTTTGAGAAAGGAGAACAAATACTCCAGATCTTTCTGAATGCAGGTTTCGCTATTAAGCGAAGCAAAGTAAAAGGACCTGCCCAGGAAATTCATTTCCTAGGTATAAAGTGGCAAGATGGCCGGCGTCACATCCCAAGGGCTGTGATCAATAAAATCACTGCCATGTCTCCACCCACTAATAAGAAAGAGACACAGTCTTTTCTGGGTGTAGCGGGCCTTTGGAGAATATGTGTTCCAAACTACAGCCTCATTGTAAAGCCCCCTTTATCAGGTGATGTGGAAGAAGTATAATTTTACATGGGACCCTAAGCAGCAGCAGGCAAGTAAAACAGGAGATAGCCCGAGCCGTGGTCCTAGGGCCAGTACGGATGGGACAGGATGTAAAGAACATGCTCTACACTGCCACTGGAGAGAAAGGCCCCACTTGGAGTTTGTAGCAAAGAGCCTCAGGAGAGACCCGAGGCTGACCCGAAGGCAAAAAGTTTGGAACATAACCAGGACGAGAGGTATCACATGCTAAAGAATCCCCACTATACCATGAAGGTAAAGGAGAATGAAGCCAATTTGCAGAGGTAAAGGCTGTCTAGCTGGCCTTAGATGTTGCTGAACGGGAGAGGTGGCTAATGCTCTATCTTTTACACTGACTCAAGGATGGTAGCAAATGCCTTATGGGGGTGGTTACAGCAGTGGGTGCAAAATAACTGGCAAAGAAGGGGTAAACCTATTTGGGCTGCTGAACTGTAGAAAGACATTGATGCCTGAATAAGGAATATGGTTGTAAAGGTGCACCATGTAGATGCTCATGTGCCCAGGAGTCGGGCTACTGAATAACAACAAAATAGCCATCAGGTAGATCGAGCCTCCAAAATTGAGGTGGCTCAAGTAGATTTGGACTGGCAACACAAGAGTGAATTATTTCCAGCTCGGTGGGCCCATGAGACGTCGGGCCATCATGGAAGAGATGCAACATGTAAGTGGGCTAGAGACCGAGGGGTGGACTTAACTATGGACGTTATTGCACAGGTTATTCATGACTGTGACACATGCGCAAGCCAAGAGGATGAAACCTCTCTGGGAGGATGGGCAATGGGAAAAGTATAAATATGGGGAGGCATGGGAGGTTGATTATATCACCTTGCCACGATCTCACAGTGGTAAGCGTTTTTTGCTTACTATGGTAGAGGCAACCACTGGGTGGCTTGAAACATATGCAGTACCCCATGCTACTGCCCGAAACACCATATTAGGTCTCAAGAAACAAGTCCTGTGGCGACATGGCACCCCGGAAAGAATTGAGTCAGATAATGGGACTCATTTCAAACATTCCCTTGTAAATACTTGGGCCAAAGATCATAGCATTGAGTGGATTTATCATAACCCCTATCATGCACTAGCTTCTGGTAAAATTGAATGCTACAATGGGTTGTTAAAAACCATGTTGAAAGCAATGGGTTGTGGAACATTTAAGCATTGGGAGAAGCATTTGGCAGAAGCCACCTGGTTGGTCAACACTCGAGGATCTATCAGTCGCGATGGTCCTGCTAGCTCCCTACATACTGTCAAGGGAGATAAGGTCCCTGTAGTACATGTAAAGAACATGTTGGGAAAACCGGTTTGGGTCTTTCCTGCTGCTCGGAAGGGTAAAACTTTTTGTGGAACTGTTTTTTCTCAGGGACCAGGGTCCACTTGGTGGGTGATCCAGAAAAACAGGGATGTTCAATGTGGACCACAAGGGAATTTCATGTTGGTTGAGTGCAGTCAGTAATTCCATGTGTATGTATATAGGTTTGTGTGTGTGTGTGTGTTTAATTCTTGTTAATTATGGTTTGTTTGTATATATTAAGGATCATGTTGTGATGTAGAATAAGGGGTGGAATGTCATGGTTTTATGATTTTTGCTTATTGGTATTCAACATCATAACATCATGTAGTGCACTGGGAGTTGAAATGTTAATGCTCCATTTCTGGGTACCGGTCCAGAAGAGAAGAATTACATGCCCCAGAGGGTTTTGCAGTCAGAAAGGAGATGTAATCCCTGGCAAAGTCACCTAATGCCCCCTTCTTCATCAGGCTCTCCTCCTTGCTGCTCAACCGGACTGTGCATCTCACCTCACTGTTATGGAGAGGCCTATCCACCTTTTCATACTCTCTCTCATTATATTTGATTTATTAGCTTCAATTCTAATTATATTGTATTATGGTGTGTTATCTTGCATTCCGATACTATATTTAGTAAATTAGTTTGCTTCTCCTCAGATTGTTGCCGCTGTTTTTAATTATTTTGCGGTCTCCTGTTTCCCTTTTCCAGAGGTGCGGATTTGTGAAATCCCTCTGCCCCTCTAGTCATGGAACTGGGCTGAACCAGCCCATAAAACATCGACATGAACTGAGGAGCTTTGTACAGGACACTACTCTAAATGTCACCTCACCAGGGTAGAGTAGAGCAGAAGGATTATCTCCCTCGAACTTCTGACCATGCTCTTTTTTATGCACCCCAGGATACCATTGGCCTTCTTGTCCACATGGGCACACTGCTCGCTCAAAAACCTTGCTAATTATTCCCAATACAAAATGTCACAAGGGAACTATTCCAGAACGTGCTTTTTTCTATTCTGCTGGGAACATCAAGATTTAAAAATCTCAACAGTAAACATGAGATTATACAGTGGAGTTGAGCTACTGTTTTTTGAACATGCCAGGAAGGAAAATATTTACTAAGCCAGGAAAATGATGATTGCAACAGGAAGAGTTATTTTATTTTAACACTTCTGATCTGGAATGTGTTATGTCTGATATATCTTTCAGTTGTGCTTCTTAAGGATAATAGGTCATAGTAATCTTAAAACACAATAGTTACTCATGTTCCTTATATTCATTAAATGTTCTGCCCTAATAGGAATCTGAGGAAAATAAAAAACCTACCAAGAAATACAGTGCATAGAAATAAAAAGCCTTTGGATTACACATTCATAGGGAATCACCATCTTAATATGCTATTCCCAAAGTTACATAGGGAATTCAGGATTCAAGACTGTCTGAAACCTTAGAAAGACTCTGAAAACAGAAGAATGGGAGATCCACCACTGACCTTAAACATAGCAACTTCAATCCTAAAGTATTTCATAGAATCATAGAATCTTTTGAGTTGGAAGGGACCCTTAAATGTCATCTAGTCTAATCCTCCTGCAATAAACAGGGACATGCAGAGCTAGATCAGGCTTATCAGAGAATGATCCAGCCTCTCCTTGAAAGTCTCCAGGGACAGGGCATCCACCACATCTCTGGGCAACCTGTCCCAGTGCCGCATTACCCTTATTGTCAAAAACTTCTTCCTTATATCCAGTCTAAATCTCCCCTCTTTTCATTTGAAATCATTTCCCCTTGTCCTATCACAACAGACCCTGCTAAAGAGACTGTCTCCTCCTTTTCTATAGCCTCCCTTTAGATACTGAAAGGCTGCTATCAGGTCTCCCTAGAGCCTTCTCTTCTTCAGGCCAAACAGTCACAGCTCTCTTAGCCTGTCCTTGTAGGAGAGGTGTTCCATCCCTTGGATCATTTTTGTGCCCCCCCTCTGGATGTGTTCCGACAGGTCCATGTCTCTCCTGTACTGAGGACTCCACAACTTGACACAGTACTCCAGGTGAGGCCTCACCAGCTCAGAGTAGAGGGGCAGGATCACCTCCCTCAACCTGCTGGCCACACTTCTTTTGATACAACCCAGGATACAGTTGGCTTTCCAGGCTGCAGGGGCCCATTGCTGGCTCATGTCCAGCTTCCCATCCACCAGTACGCCCAGGTCCTTTTCAGCAGGGCTGTGCTCAATCCTTTCACCCCCCAGCTTGTATTGGTAGTGGATGTTGCCTTGACCCAGGTGCAAGACCTTAAACTTGGATTTGTTGAACCTCACAAGGTTCTCCTGGGCCCACTGCTCAAGCCTGTCTAGGTCCCTCTGGATGGCATCCCGTCCCTCTTTCCTCTGGTGTGTCGATCGCACCCCACAGCTTGGTGTCATCCGCAAACTTGCTGACTCAATCCCAATGTCAATGTAATTGATGAAAATATTAAAGAGCATCTGTCCTTATGCTGACCCCTGAGGGGCACCACTCGTCACTGATCTCCATCCAGACATCAAACCACTGACCACCACTCTCTGGGTACAATCTTACAACCAGTTCCATGTCCATCAAACAGTCCACCCATCAAATCCTTATCTTTCCAATTTGGAGAGATGGATGTTGTTGGGTACTGTGCCTTACTGAAGTTCAGGGAGATGCCATCAGTGGCTCTTCCCTTGTCCATTGACACAGTTACTCCATCATAAAAGGCCACTACATTGGTCAGGCAGGACTTGCCCTTGATGAAGCCATGCTGGTTCTCCCCTATCACCTCCCTGTCTTCTGTGTGCCTTAGCATAGCGTCCAGGAATATCTGCTTCATGATCTTCCCTGGAACAGAAGTGAGGCTGACGCGTTCATAGTTCCTTGGATCGTCCTTTCTACTCTTCTCAAAAATGGGTGTGACATTGCCTTTTTCCACCTGATTGTCATGATTTTTCAAATATCATTGAGAGTGGCTTGGCCACTACATCAACCAATTCCCTCAGGACTCTGGGATGCATTTCATTGGTACCCATAGACTTGTGGATACTCAGGTTCCTCAGGTGGTTGCAAAGCCCTTGCCAAGTCCAGTTCCAGTTGGGCCTTGGCCTTCCTAACCCCATCTCCAGACAATCTAGCAGCAACTCTGTACTCCTCCCATGTTACCTGTCCCTACTTTCACTGCCTGTGCATTTTCTTACACTTCAGTTTGACCAGCAGGTCCCAGTTATGATGCTACGTTTTGATTCTAGTAGAAAAACAATGTTCATAGTTGCCTGCTAAGCCAAGGCAATTTGCAGCAAAGGGCCCAAGGACCTGAGAGGGAACAGAATTAGGACAGCTGACTTAAATTGGCCAAAGGGAAATTCCATACCATACGACATCATGCAGAAGGAGTTTTGAAGGGGATGGGAGTTCATTTCTCTTTCTTCCACTGCTCAGGAGGCTAGCTGGGCATCGGTCAGGAGGTAGTGAGCAATTACTTGTGCATCACTTGTTATATACATTTATATACATATACACTTGTTATATACATTTATATACATATATATAGTTTTAGTTTTATTTTTATTCTCTCCCCCATCCCACTGGGAAGGGGGGGAGTGAGTGAATGACCATGTGGTGCTCAGCCACCTGCTGGGTTAAACCACAACATGCCTTCTTGGAGGATAACTCCTTAATTCTTTTGAAGTATTTTCCTTGAGTTTCTCTGCTGCCTTCTCCTAGTGCCTCAATGGTCCCTGGCTCATTGCCTTAAGGTTTCAAGTGTGCTGCAGTGTTGCCAGCACATCTCAGGGCAGCAGGTTGAGGGTCCCCACTAGCACCATGTGATCTTCCCCGGCACAGATGTGAGACTGAAAGGTCGGTAGTTCCTGGGGTCATCCTTTTTACCTTTCTTAAAAAATGGGTGTGAAGTTGCCTTTTTTCCAGTCACCAGGGACTTCACCTGATCACCATGATTTTTCAAATATCATTGAGTGGCTTGGCAACTACATCAGCCAATTCCCTTAGGACTCTGAAATGCATCTCATTGGGATCCATAGACTTGTGGATGTTCGGGTTCCTCAGGTGGTCATGAACCTGATTTTCGCTTACAGTGGGAGGGACACTGCTTCCCCTTTCCCCTCCTACCAAACATTTGAGGGCTGTGTGACGAGCAGTTATCAGACAAGACTGAAGCAAAAAAAGTTGCTGAGCCTTCTCTTTGTCTGCTGTTACCAGCCTGCCTGTGTCACTCATTATGGGGAGTACACTCTCCTGGACTTGTATTTTCTGGTTGAGGTACCTGTAGAAGCCTTTCTTGTTCTTAGTACCTCTTGCCAAGTTCAGTTCAAGATGGGCCTTGGCTTTCCTGATTCCATCCCTACGCAACCTAGCAGCTTGCGAGCAATCTTAAACTTCAGCAGAGATATGCTCCCCCGAACTCTGATACTAAATCAAACAAACCACAAACTCTGAAAATGAACGTTAAGAATAGCCACACTACTGAACAATTCCATGAAATGCAACTGCAGAGGTTGAATACAAGGCACTTCAATTAAAGTAGCCAGCACTGTTAGTACAAGGGAACTATCAGCTACAACATGGTCAGAAAAAGGAATTTGCATTCCACTACGTCACATGTGACAGTGAAAAATCAAGAGATCACTTCAAAGATGGCAAGTGGACTCAACAACTGGTCACCATGATAATAAAGTTCTCCCTATTGAAGTCTACTATAAGTTATCAATATAAAAAAAAACAAACAAACTGGAATATTAACAGAAAACTGAAAATTAAAAATGGAGTTATCCTCTATTCAAACTATCATCTGCAACTGAAGGCCTAAAATTCAGCAGCTAATCTATATGTTATATAGTAAATTGTTTAAATGTGTAGAACTACTTTTGAAATTAATATCTATTTTCACTATTTGGAGGTGCAGACCTTGAATATCACATGAACATTCAACACTAATGTAAAAAATAAACAAACAAAGCCACACTAAATGCTACTGGGGGCAGTACAGGGCAACAGACTATAAAGAATGTAAGTCTAATACAGTCACCACAGTTCATGACAACCATGTGCAATGGATCCACAAACTGTTGAAATATATAAAGCTTCTAGCCAGCAGGTCGAGGGAGGTGATCCTCCCCCTCTACTCTGCCCTGGTAAGGCCTCATCTGGAGTACTGTGTCCAGTTCTGGGCTCCCCAGTACAAAAAAGACAGGGATCTCTTGGAAAGAGTCCAGCAGAGGGCCACAAAGATGGTGAAGGGCCTGGAGCATCTCACTTAAGAAGAAAGGCTGAGTGAACTGGGTCTGTTCAGCCTTGAGAAAAGAAGGCTGAGAGGGGAGCTGATCCAGGTCTATAAATATCTAAAGTGTGGGGGGCAGAGTGGCAAGGCCAGACTCTTTTCAGCAGTGTGTGGAGACAGGACAAGGGGAAACGGCCAGAAACGGGAGCATAGGAAGTTCCACACAAATGTGCGCAAGAACTTCTTTACAGTGAGGGTGATGGAGCACTGGAACAGGCTGCCCAGGGAGGTCGTGGAGTCACCTTCTCTGGAGATATTCAAGACCCACCTGGACACCTACTTGTGCGGCCTGGTGTAGGGAACCTGCTTTGGCAGGGGGGTTGGACTCGATGATCTCTGGAGGTCCCTTCCAACCCCTACGACTCTGTGATTCTGTGATTCCAAGTAAGCAAGTGAAACAAGACCTCACATAGCATGGATTTACAGCAGTTTTACAACATATTACACAAAAGAAACATAAAAAGGTATTTTTCTCAACCTCTTCAGGAGCCTAACCAATTCACCTCCAAAATTTTGCATGCCAAAACAAAATTTCCAGTTTAGATTAATACAAAGTTAAATCCACCCACTATCACATAGTAGAAGTATTAATAAGTACTGTGTATCATATAATTATTTAATTTCACTATTATTTGAAAATTACTTTAGTGATCCCAGGTCCATTTTTCACTGTTCACAGATAAACTACAAATTAACTACACTGTTTCAAGAAACTCAACACCTGTCCTTGTCATGGAGATGTAGATGGAAGCAGTCTGGACATTCACATAAGGAAAGTCAGTTTCCCCATTCTTTTAAGTCATGTGGTATGCTGATATCTAGGCAATATTTTCTTTGGATAGCAAGTGGGCCTCATCTTGATATGGAGAAAGTACGAATTAGAAAAAGCAATACCAATAAAGAGCAATAATTTCAAAATTTTGTTATTTGTTAAGATAATGATCAAGTATCAAACTGCCCTGGTGATTTTACCCAATATTACCTTGTTGGATAACTTGTTGAAGGTAAAAAGATTGACTGCTGCACAAATGCACTGACATATCAAATTACAGACTTCTGCTCAGACTTTACAGTCTAGATATATTACAGATGGTTTGGGATCCATTACATAGATACACATTCCAAAATGTAATCTGGATGATTCCACTCAAGTTTTACATTGCTGTAAACTCAATATTATCATTTATTTTCTCTTCCAGGTAATCAATACTTGTTAATGGGAATGGAAAAAGTTGAAGAAAAATAGCCACAGATTTTTTTGTAATGTATTAATATATGATACTTAATTTTAGCACTTAAATGTAGTTACTATTTATCAGTACAAACTGTGATTATGCTATGCCAGTTCTTCACTAGAAGCTTCCAAAGCAAAATAGCCAAAGAAAAAAGTTAGGACATCACTTTAGGGCACTGCTCAGGTTGATGGTCATGGCTACAATAAAACATCTAGAAAGCATCACATTGATGTTTTGCACCTTGAGCATTCATCATTAAGTTAAAATCTAGATATGCTTCTCCATGTCAGATTATTTTACTTACACCCCCAAAAAACCCTACATTCAAACATTCAAATGTTATTTTGTTTTTACTTTTTTTTTTTTTTTTTGAAAGGGTATTTTCATCAAAGGGTGTTCTGAGTAACTGTGGTTGGAAGTGCTGAACTGAACATTTGCCTTGTGTTAGGACAGGTCAGAAATATGCTGTCAATCAGTATCACACTTCAGTTCATAATGTTTTTTCTTTGACAGGGAAAAAAAAAGTGCCTCCATTTGTGCTATTGTCATCACTAGGGCAACGTAACCTGTGACAGAAAACTAGCAATGCAAAGAGACCCAACAAGTGTTAATACCAGTTTTATCTCCTATGATCTGCAAGCTATTTAAGATACTGACAAGGAGATACAGGAAAAGTCAAGAACCTCACCCCAAAAGACTATGCTACTCTACCTACATGACTATTCTAATCAGATCTTTTCAGAATGACTGTGCTGAGTTGATACCTTATACTGACTGAACTATGTCCTAAAATGAAATAAATGGTGCTAGATCATATTGCAAGTGTAACACAGTACTTCATCTCTGTCAGCAATTTGACACATCATCCTCCTCCCTCATCCCCCCAAAAAAAGAAAGATACAAGCATTCCAATCAAGCTTCTTTCTCAGCATCTCAGCAGGGCTCAGCCAATTCTCCCCAGCCGGCCCATCCTCCAAGCCTTGCCAGGTTTTCAATTCCACTCTGATTTTAGGTTTCATTTTGTTGCAAAAAGCTTTCAAAGAGAAGATACTTACCTATGCATGAAATAAGGACTGTGCATTGCTTTTTCCTCTCTTTTTTCTTTTTTTTTTTCTTTTTTTTTTTTTTTTCTTTTTTCTTTTTTTGAGATGAGGGGGGAGTAACAAAACCCTAAACGGAGGAGAGACTAAGCAGCAGAGACAGAGGGAGGAGAAGAGCCTGGTGAAGAAGCAGGGCAAGCGTCAGCCATGTTGTATGTGTTGGTCCAGTATTTACAAACCTGCAGCTGCAGCAGCGATTAGTCTGGGAGAGAGAGGAAAGAAGGGAGGAGGAAAGAAAGGAGAGGAGGGAGGAGAAAGCAGCGGCAGACAAAGGAACCCGAGTGGAGCGCGCGTATATACACGCACACTCTGGGTATCTCAGGTACCGGTACGTGCAATCTCAGTGCAGCCAGCCCAGTGCGTTAACACAGCGGCGGCTCCCCCAGCTCTAGCTGCTGCAAAGCGGCCGATCCCCGCCACCACTCTCACACCCCCTTTGTGACGGGAGGGGGCAGGGCAGAGGTATGTCTCCCTACGCTAACGTGCGCTACCGACAGATAGGCGGGGAGACCCTAGAAGGGCTCCAGCCCACAATACAATAACTCGGTAGAGAGAAAGAGGGGTGCGTGCAGCTGCGATCCCTCCCCTCCAGCAAGGGGAGGGGAAATGGATACTGAGAGGTACTGTAGTAGAGGAAGAAAGCAGTCTCCGTAGGCTGGGGGGGGGGGGGGGGTGTTCTAAGGAGCCGGGGTGCTGCATGGGAAGGGAGAAGAGAGATTGGCAACGAGCTCAAATGCCCCACGGCCCCACTCTCACCCGCTTCCTCTGGTTTCTGGGCAGACCGCCGAGATGAGCGGCAAAGGAAGGGTAACAGAGCCAAAACGCTGCAAGTACATAAATAACATTAGTCTCAGGGGAGGGAAAGCTAGCTCCAGCTCATCTCACAGCAACTCCCTCTGCTTCTGCCCAGTACTAGGCTAGGCTAAACTAATCTAGTACAGGCCACGCCAGACCAGTGCAACAAGCCATGCACTCTCCCCAAAACCGCATTCACAACTCACTTACCTGCTGGAGGAATGGGTGCTTACGACTGCCACACAAGCGGTCCAGGATTGCCAGCACTGCAACCTCAGCAGTCCTCCTGCCTCACAAGGCCACTCAGGTTCTCTGTGGCAGTAGTGGAAATGGCTTCTCCCCTTGTCTCATTTGTCCCCCTCCACCGTCACCGCTGCTGCCTCCTGTTCGCCTTTGCCACATTTGGATCCCCTCTCCCTATACAAACTGCCACCAGAATAGAGGCCTCCTCACCTTCCTGCCAAATAGAGAGCTAGCTGCATTGAGCCGTTCAAAACACAGGGCCGGACACCGCCCTCCTCCTCTCCCTCTCTGTCAACGCGCAGGCGCACTGTGAATTCCGAACTGCGACAAGAACACCAGCAATCTTCCACCCAGTCCACTGCTACTCACCAGTGAACAAGCACCACCCTTCTCCTCTTCTATTGCTGTCTCCCAGTACTCTGCTGGCAGTTGCAGAGGAGGGTGGTGTGGGCTGGTCTGCAGCTAGTCGGCAAATGTTTGCTGGTTTACAAGATGTAGGCCACCAGGCCCTGTGACAATGAGCACCCGCCTTTTCCCTCCCCTCCTGCTGTAGGCCTAGCATTACTTCACTAGGTGGCCACAGTGCTTTGTAGCAGCAGTACCACTCACCAGTTACAACAGTAGGCAGCAGAACTTCTCTAAACAGGCCTTGGGAGTCAACGGCTGTCTAATGTCTTCTCACGATAAGAAAAGCCAGCTATGGATATCCTGCTAGAAATGAAAATAAAGATCGAGATAAAATGGTAAAAATAAGATGCACTTACACCAAATCATAGTTGTCAACGGTTTATGGGCTGGTCCGGCCCAGTTCCGTGACCAGCAGGGCGGAGGGATCTGCGGATCCGCGCCTCTGGGAAAGGGGAAGCAGGGGACCCCAAAATACTTGAAAACAACAGCACTGATCTGAGGTGAAACAAATGATTTTACTAAATATAGTATTAGTAAAATACAATGAGAGAGAGAGAGAGAGAGAGTCTGTTTGAATTGTATAGACCTCACCACAATGCTGGGGTGAGAAGTGCAGTCCAGTTGAGTGACTGAAGTACAGACGGCGAAGCGCAGGCGGCGAAGCGCAGGCGGCGAAGCGCAGATAGCGAAGCGCAGACAGCGAAGAGCAGGCGAAGAAGAAAGATCAGGTGACCTTGCTTGGAGTTATATCCCCTTGCTGACCGCAAAGTCTCCTGGGGAAAAGTAGTTCTTCTCCGACGGACGAACATTCGGCAGATATCAAACCCCACCCCCAATGCATTACATGATGTTATGGTGTGGAATACTGATGACCAAAAATCATAAAACCATGACATTCCACCCCTTATTCTACATCACTACATCATGCTTAACATATGGGATTACAGACTGCACTCCCCTAACATCAAATTCCCTTGTGGTACACACTGAACATCCCCATTTTTCTGCATCACCCACCAGGTGGACCCAGGTCCCTGGGCAAAGACAGTTCCGCGAATAGGTTTGCCTTTCCCAGAAGCGGGAAAAACCCAAACTGCTTTTCCTAACATGTTCTTTACATGTACTACAGGGACCTTATCTCCCTCTACAATATGTAGGGAGCTGGATTGGGTAGGACCATCTCGACTGATTGATCCTCTGGTGTTAACCAGCCAGGTGGCTTCTGCCAAATGCTTCTCCCAGTGTTTTAATGTTCCGCCACCCATTGCTTTCAACATCGTTTTTAACAACCCATTGTAGCGTTCGATCTTACCAGAGGCTGGTGCATGATAGGGGATATGATAAATCCACTCAATGCCATGTTCTCTGGCCCAAGTATCCACAAGTGAATTTTTAAAATGAGTCCCATTATCTGACTCAATCCTTTCTGGGGTGCCATGTCGCCACAGGATTTGCCTCTCCAGACCTAATATGGTGTTTCGGGCGGTAGCATGGGGTACTGCATATGTTTCAAGCCACCCGGTTGTTGCCTCCACCATGGTGAGCACATAATGCTTACCATTGCGAGATCGTGGCAAGGTGATATAATCAACCTGCCATGCCTCCCCATATTTGTACTTTTGCCATCGCCCTTCCTCCCACAGAGGTTTCATCCTCTTAGCTTGTTTAATTGTGGCGCATGTATCACAGTCATGAATTATTTGTGCAATGGCATCCATAGTTAAGTCCACCCCTCGGTCTCTGGCCCATTTGTATGTTGCGTCTCTCCCTTGATGACCTGAGGTCTCATGGGCCCACCGAGCTAAAAATAACTCACCCTTGTTCTGCCAGTCCAGGTCTATTTGAGCCACCTCAATTCTGGCAGCTCGGTCTACCTGATGGTTATTTTGCTGTTCTTCAGTAGCCCGACTCTTGGGCACATGAGCATCTACATGGCGCACCTTTACAACCATATTTTTTGTTCGGGTAGCAATATCTTTCCATAGGTCAGCAGCCCAAATAGGCTTGCCCTTTCTTTGCCAATTATTTTGCTCCCACTGCTGTAGCCACCCCCATAAGGCATTTGCTACCATCCATGAATCAGTGTAAAGATAGAGCATTGGCCACCTCTCCCGCTCAGCGACATCTAAGGCCAGTTGGACAGCCTTTACCTCTGCAAATTGGCTCGATTCTCCTTTCCCTTCGGTGGCCTCTGCAACTTGTCGTGTGGGGCTCCACACAGCAGATTTCCATCTGCGATGCTTTCCCACAATACGACACGATCCATCTGTGAACAGGGCATATTTCTTTTCATCCTCTGGTAGTTCATTGTATGGTGGGGCTTCTTTAGCACGTGATACTTCTTCTGCTGGTGGTGTTCCAAACTTTTTACCTTCAGGCCAGTCCATGATGACTTCTAGGATTCCTGGACGGCTGAGGTTCCCCATCCGTGCTCGTTGTGTAATCAGTGCAATCCACTTACTCCAAGTGGCATCAGTAGCATGATGGGTGGAAGGAACCTTTCCCTTGAACATCCAGTTCAACACTGGCAGTCGAGGTGCCAGAAGGAGCTGTGTTTCGGTACCGACTACTTCGGAAGCAGCCCGAACCCCCTCATATGCAGCTAAGATCTCCTTTTCAGTTGGAGTGTAGCCCTCCTCCGACCCCCTGTAGGCTCGACTCCAGAATCCCAAGGGTCGGCCTCGGGTCTCTCCTGAGGCTCTTTGCCACAAACTCCAAGTGGGACCCTTTTCTCCAGCAGCAGTATAGAGGATGTTCTTCACATCCTGTTCCATCCGTACTGGCCCCAGGGCCACAGCACGGGCTATCTCTTGTTTAATCTGCTCAAAAGCCTGCTGTTGCTCAGGACCCCACACAAAATCATTCTTCTTCCGTGTCACCTGATAAAGTGGGCTTACAATGAGGCTGTAGTTTGGAACATGCATTCTCCAAAAACCCACTACGCCCAGAAACGATTGTGTCTCTTTCTTATTAGTGGGGGGAGACATGGCAGTGATTTTGTCGATCACATCTGTCGGGATGTGACGACGGCCATCTTGCCACTTTATGCCTAGGAACTGGATTTCCTGGGCAGGTCCTTTCACTTTGCTTCGCTTAATGGCAAAACCAGCACGGAGAAGGATCTGGATTATTTGCTCTCCTTTCTCAAAAACTTCCTTTGCTGTGTTGCCCCACACAATGATGTCATCAATGTACTGTAAGTGCTCAGGGGCACCTCCCTGTTCCAGTGCAGCTTGGATCAAACCATGACAAATAGTTGGACTATGTTTCCACCCCTGGGGCAAACGGTTCCAGGTATACTGAATGCCCCTCCATGTGAAAGCGAACTGTGGCCTACATTCCTTGGCCAAAGGAATGGAGAAAAAGGCGTTAGCAATGTCAATGGTGGCATACCACTTAGCTGCTTTTGACTCCAGTTCGTATTGGAGTTCTAACATGTCTGGCACAGCAGCACTCAATGAGGGTGTGACTTCATTCAGGCCACGGTAGTCCACCGTCAGCCTCCATTCTCCACTGGCTTTACGCACTGGCCATATGGGGCTGTTAAAGGGCGAGTGAGTTTTGTTGATCACTCCCTGATTCTCTAATTGATGAATTAACTTCTGAATGGGGAGCAAGGAATCCCTGTTGGTGCGATACTGCCGTCTGTGCACCGTTTTTGTAGCTATCGGTACCTGTTGCTCTTCCACTCGTAGCAACCCCACAACAGACGGATCTTCTGATAGGCCAGGCAGAACAGACAACTGCTTAACACCTTCTGTGTCTACAGCAGCTATTCCAAAGGCCCATCGATACCCTTTGGGATCCTTAAAATATCCCCTTCTAAGGTAATCGATACCAAGAATACATGGAGCCCCTGGGCCAGTCACAATAGGGTGCTTTTGCCAGTCTTTACCAGTGAGGCTGATTTCGGCCTCCAACATAGTCAGTTCTTGGGAACCTCCTGTCACCCCATGAATATAAATTGATTTTGTCCCTTGGTGACTCGAGGGCATTAGAGTGCACTGTGCACCAGTATCCACCAGGGCCTTATATTTCTGTGGTTCTGATGTACCAGGCCATCTAATCCACACAGTCCAATAAACTCTATTATCCCTTTCCCCCCCCTGGCTGGGGGCAGGGCCCCTCTATTTGTTACCTCTGTTGTCTGCAGCAACTGGAGCAATCACCTTTCTGGAGAAGTTCACCTTGGTGGTTGATTTGTCTCCTAACTCTTTTACCCTTGCTTGAAGTGCAGGAGTAGGTTGCTTATGCCACTTCTTCATATCCTCTCCATGGTCGCGTAGGTAATGCCACAAGGCGAAACGTGACGTGGTCTTACTGTTGTCACTTGTTCGAGCAGGAGGACGTCTTCTTTTGATAGCTGAGACGTTGGATGACACTGACTGGGAGGAAATCAAGTTGGCTAGCCCCTCAAGTAGACTGTTTTGGGAATCCTGTTCCTCATTGGATGTATCTGTTACCACCATGTATTCATCGGCATCAGGCATAATTGATAGTTTATCTATTATATCTTCTTGTTTGTTCTCCATTCTGTCCAGCTTTTCAGCTACTTTTTCAATGGCTGAAACACAAGCTCGTAGGGGGCTTAAATGTAACTCGAAGTCTTGAAGCTTATTAACCAGCTCATTTATAAGGGGTCTTCTTTCCCCTCTGCCATACATAGCTGCAAATGTACTGGCGTACCTTTCAGGTGCAGTCTTTGTGAATGTACGCCACATATTTGGTGTACACCTGGCTCTCTCAGGGTCATGCTCTTGGTCTGGCTCATCAGGAATGAAATCGGGGCTATGTAGTGTTTCCACCACAGCACATTCTCTCAAATAACGGATGCCTTCTTCCAAATCAGCCCATTTCTTCTTCTCGGGCATCAGATCATCTTTGAAGGGGTATCTTTCTCTTACAGCTAACAACATCCTCTTCCAGAGGGTGAAGGCCTGGTTCTGGCATGTACTAATACCTCTGTCAATGGCTGAGTCCCTAGCAATGCCACCCAGTTGGCGAGCTTCTCTACTATCTAGCCACACACTGTTGGCCCCATTGTCCCAGCATCGAAGTAACCAAGTAGCAATAGGCTCATTTGGGTGGCGTGAGAAGTCTTTCCTCAGACTTCGAATTTCATTCATTTTCAGAGATCGATCCACAAAGGTAACAATATCTTGCTCACCTCTTGCTCTTCCAGGACTTCTTGCCCTTGTAGGTGTTGGTGACCGTGGTCTTGCTGAGGGCCCCTCCCCTGGACTCAGAGGTGCTTCTCTTGGACCTCGGAGCCACTCCTCTGGACCTCTTTCCTCCTCTTTCTTCTCTTCTAACTGAGTCGAGATTCGCTTTGTTTTCCGTCCTCTTACAGGGGCAACTGACATCGATTGTGGTGCCTCTTGTGGTTGATCAGGTTGGTCGGTTCCAATGCTCTCATCTTCCAGTTCAGCTTGGAGCTTGTTTCGTTCGATTATGACAGTATCTAGCTCAGATTGGAGGGAGTCTCTTTCAATTCGGAGGGCATCTCTCTCAGATTGGAGGTTTTTTCTCTGGAGCAGGAGACTCTCTCGCTCATTTTGAACTGTTTCCCTGAGACTCTCCCTTTCAATTTCAGAAGCTCTCTCTCTCTCCAGGATAGTATTGAATAAGGCCCGATAAGCATTAGCCAGGCCCCAAATCATATGTGCCTCCTCAGAACTGCCTAAGCCGCAACATTCCTGCCTTAAATAGCTGTTTAGACTCTCAGGGTCTTTCAGGTATTCTGGAGTAAAGTTCCATGAGACTGAAGATTTCCATCTGTCTAAAGTCTTTCCCAGACCTTTCCACACTCCCTGCCACTCAGTATTCTCTGGTTTTGGGGAGGACATCCTCAAAATATAATAAATACTAATACTGAGCGAAATGATGAGCAATACATTCAGGGAGATTAGTAATGCGACTAGGTGTTCATTCAAAAACTGCACTACAGGCTGAAAGGTGAGACTGGAAACCTTAAAAAATCCCAGTCCTGTAAAATTGGCAGCTGTCTCCGGAATTGTAAGCCACATTGTACGAACGTGCCAGGTCCATATTTCCACCCATGTTTTCATTTGATTGTATAAGCCGATTGCTCCATAGAGCAAGGTGGCAAGCTTAATTAATGCCCAGTATGTTTTGAGCATTAGGAAAGAAGAGGCAGCAGCGTGCAGCCCTTTAAGAGTAAGTTTCACTACAGAAAGCATTTTTTTTTTTTTTTTTTTTTTTTTTTTTTTTACAGAGGCAAGATAGTAAAGCTTAGAGTTTACAAATATTCTACGATACTGGCAGTCCGCCTGGAGTTTTCAAGGTCACGTTTTCAGAGAGTAGCGGTGAAACAGATAAGCTTTACCAACGGAACTCTCCGAGAGCAGAGAGTCTAAACAGCTAGAAAGCAACTGTTGCCCGCATTCTCCACCAAAAATGTCAACGGTTTATGGGCTGGTCCGGCCCAGTTCCGTGACCAGCAGGGCGGAGGGATCTGCGGATCCGCGCCTCTGGGAAAGGGGAAGCAGGGGACCCCAAAATACTTGAAAACAACAGCACTGATCTGAGGTGAAACAAATGATTTTACTAAATATAGTATTAGTAAAATACAATGAGAGAGAGAGAGAGAGAGAGTCTGTTTGAATTGTATAGACCTCACCACAATGCTGGGGTGAGAAGTGCAGTCCAGTTGAGTGACTGAAGTACAGACGGCGAAGCGCAGGCGGCGAAGCGCAGGCGGCGAAGCGCAGATAGCGAAGCGCAGACAGCGAAGAGCAGGCGAAGAAGAAAGATCAGGTGACCTTGCTTGGAGTTATATCCCCTTGCTGACCGCAAAGTCTCCTGGGGAAAAGTAGTTCTTCTCCGACGGACGAACATTCGGCAGATATCAAACCCCAACCCCAATGCATTACATGATGTTATGGTGTGGAATACTGATGACCAAAAATCATAAAACCATGACAATAGTCCATCACATTTTGTTATATCATCTACAGATGTAAATTCAAGAGCTTTGTCAATAGCTTTAGACTGACAAAGAACAAAGTGGAAAACATCAATAAGATTATGTTCTCAATCAAATAAAATAATTGATTTAAAAATGAAAACGAGTGAACAGCTGAGCCGCAGTTTGCCTTAATAAATCAAATTATTTATTTCAAAGTAGACCTTAGCAGGTATGTTGTGATACATGACATTTTTTGTTACATCATCTTAAGACAAACTTCGGTACATATAGAATTATTTATTTGGCTTCCTGCCCTTTAAGAGTCAAGAAGAGTTTGAGTGAAAACTATCATATTGTGGAACCAACATGCAACCTAACCTAAGTAATAATATACTAAAAAACAACCAAACAAAAAGATAATTTTCAAGTGCTGTACATAGCCTACTTAGTCTTTTTGAATGCTTTGAAGTACTACCTAGTTTGGTTAGGAACAGAATGACTGAACTCTTCCAGAAGCTTTAAATGCTATTGAGTAGTTATCTTTGGGTAAAAAACAGATTCCCTCTGGTCCCAGAAATGTTTGCTTTTTTGATATCCTCCGAGTCTAAACAGAATCAGCTTTAACTACGGATATATATATATATATATCATAGTCTTTATTTGATAATAGAATTAAGAACCCTCAGGCTCACCTAATTCAGTACCTAATTCAGCAAAATTCAAAACCTCAGTTTTATTGGTCTGAATAAATTCAATCCAGTAAAAAGACTTTCAAAAAGCAACAACTAATACTAAAAAGATGGTGGATTTACTGTAGAAATACATGACATGTAGGTCAAAATTTTCACCCTCAAGATTTGGTCTATATAGGAAAGTTTCAGTGCCTTTTTTTTTCAAAGTTCAGTGCCAATCCATGACTTCATTTTTTTCTTTATATTAACAAAATTCTTCACCTTTACCAGCGTAGTTACATCCATTTCATATATAAATGATCCATACTACATGCCAAGAAATGATAAACCACTAAAGGGGGAAAAAGAGTCTAATAAAAGTGCCTGGAGAGAAAAATAATTGATATCGGCCAGGCACTCCTTTATAACAGATAAGACTTAATGGCATGTAAGATGAAACCATTCTTCAGCAGATCTTTGGTCACAGCAAAAGAGACTACCAAATGAATCATACTACTATTGCAGAAATTTAAATTCTTCTCCTTCCACTCTGGAGTATTTACTGGAGGTGACTTATTGAAATGTCTACCCCTTGAGAGAAGGCAAGTCTCCAGGGTGGAACGTGCTAGATTAACTGTTCCATGAGAGATCCCCAAACAACATGACCTGTGACCTTAGCTCTTAGCAAAGACCAGGGGAGCCTGGTATGCTGATGTTTCAGGATACATTTGGATCTGGGAGACAGGATGTCTCAGGAGCAGAAGCAAGCAAACTATGCACTCAAAGCAGCACAGAGGGTGATGAGTTTTTGTCAACATACACACACACTCACACACACACAGGCATCCAATTTTAGACAATCCCCGTAAGTGGGAAGCAGAAACTCCCTAAGCAAGTGCACTATTACTTACTGACCCTTGAGAGATGGCAAACCACTGAAAAGAAGAGAGAAGGAAAATGTCAGTGGTGGATTCGATAGGTAGTGTCAGCAGGGCATCCCCTGCTTCAAGGTTAACATGGTGTTATCAAGATCTATCTGTGTCCATGTGGGGGGACAGCAGGCCCACAGGTCCACTGGAGGGGGAGGGTGTCAATGGTGTACAGGCCGGTTTGGCCCGGTTCTCTGACTAATGGGGCAGGGGACGCAGAGATCCATGCCCTGGGAAAGTGGAAAGGGAAAGGGGGAAGGGTAGGGAGATGGGAACTGGGCCTAAAAACAGAATTGCAGCAGCGATCTGAGGAGAAAAGTTAATTTACTAAATATGATACCAGAATGGAAGATAACACACTGTAATATAATTGTAATATAATTGGAACTGAGACTAATAAATCAAAATGACTGAGAGAGTGTCCAAAACCGAAGGCCTTACTCTAAATTGAAGGTGAAACAGCTGGGGAGCACACCCACACACTGCTAGACAGCGAGAGAGAGACTTGCCAGGACCTTCATCTTCCCTTCTGAATGCAAAGTCCTCTAGGGTATGTAGTTCTTCTCTTCTGAGAGCCAGGTGTTCGGAAAGTTGTCAGTCCACGGAACTGGAGTATCAACTCTTTAATTCCCGAGCTTAACATGATGTTATGATGTGGAATACCAATAAGAAAAAATGTGTAAATGTTCTGCCACCCATTGCTTTCACGTGTTTTTAACAACACACTGTATCATTTGATTTTTACAGAAGCTGCTGCATGATAGAGGATATGATAAATCCAGTCAATGCCAAGAACTTGGGCCCAAGTACATACAAGAGAATTTTTGAAATGAGTCCCATTATCTGATTCAATCCTTTCTGGAGTGCCAAGTCACCATAGGACTTGTTTCTCAAGACCCAATGAGGTGTTTCAGGCGGTAGCATATGTTTCAAGGAACCCAGTGGTTCCATGCACCACGATAAGTACATAACACTTAGCATCGCAGGTTCATGACAAGGTGATATAATCAACCTGCCACACCTCCCTCATATTTATACTTTTGCCATCACACTTCGCCAACAAAAGGGTTTCAACCTCTTGGCTTGGTTACTTAAGGCACATTTGTCGCATTCATGAATAACCTGTGCAATAACGTCCATAGTTAAGCCCACCCCTGTCACCCCTGCCACCACTGACATTGCTAATGCCTTCTTTTCCATTCCTTTGGCCAAAGAATCTAGGCCACAGTTTGCTTTCACATGGAGGGGCATTCAGTATACCTGGAATCGTTTGCCCCAGGGGTGGAAACATAGTCCAACCATTTGCCATGGGTTGATCCAAGCCACAATGGAACAGGGAGGTGCTCCTGAGCACTTACAGTACATTGATGACATCATGGTGTGGGGCAACACAGCAAAGGAAGCTTTTGAGAAAGGAGAGCGAATAATCCAGATCCTTCTCCATGCTGGTTTCGTTATTAAGCGAAGCAAAGTGAAAGGACCTGCCCAGGAAATTCAGTTCCTAGGTATAAAGTGGCAAGATGGCTGTCGTCACATCCCGACAGATGTGATCGACAAAATCACTGCTTTGTCTCCGCCCACTAATAAGGAAGAGACACAATCATTTCTGGGCATAGTGGGTTTTTGGAGAATGCATGGTCCAAACTACAGCTTCATTGTAAGCCCCCTTTATCATGTGACGCGAATGAAGAATGAGCTTACATGGGGACCTGAGCAGCAGCAGGCTTTTGAACAGATTAAACAGGAGATAGCCCGTTCTGTGGCCCTGGGGCCAGTACGGATGGGACAGGATGTGAAGAACATCCTCTACACTGCTGCTGGAGAGAAAGGCCCCACTTGGAGTTTGTGGCAAAGAGCCTCAGGAGAGACCCGAGGCCGACCCCTGGGATTTTGGAGTCGGGCGTACAGAGGGTCAGAAGAGCGCTACACTCCAACTGAAAAGGAGATCTTAGTTTTGATGTGGAATACTGAAACCCCAAAACGAAAAAAAACAACATAGAACCATGACCCCTGGGATTCTGGAGTCGGGCCTACACCAGGTCGGAACGGGGCTATACTCCAACTGAGAAGGAGATCTTAGCCACGTATGAGGGGGTTTGGGCTGCTTCCGAAGTAGTCGGTACTGAAACACAGCTCCTTCTGGCACCTCGACTGCCAGTGCTGAACTGGATGTTCAAGGGAAAGGTTCCCTCCACCCATCATGCTACTGATGCCACTTGGAGTAAGTGGATTGCGTTGATTACACAGCGAGCGCGGATGGGGAACCTCAGCCATCCAGGAATCTTAGAGGTGATCATGGACTGGCCTGATGGTTTGGAACATCACCAGGAGAAGAAGTATCGCGTGCTAAAGAGGCCCCACCATACAATGAACTACCAGAGAACGAAAAGAAATATGCCCTGTTCACAGATGGATCGTGTCATATTGTGAGAAAGCATCGCACATGGAAATCTGCTGTGTGGAGCCCCACACGACAAGTTGCAGAGGCCACTGAAAAAAAAAGGAGAATCAAGCCAATTTGCAGAGGTAAAGGCTGTCCAACTTGCCTTAGATGTTGCTGAACGGGAGAGGTGGCCAGTGCTTTATCTTTACACTGACTCATGGATGGTAGCAAATGCCTTATGGGGGTGGTTACAGCAGTGGGAGCAAAATAACTGGCAAAGAAAGGGTAAATGTATTTGGGCTGCTGAACTGTGGAAAGACATTGCTGCCTGAATAGAGAATATGGTTGTAAAGGTGCGCCATGTAGATGCTCATGTGCCCACGAGTAGGGCTACTGAAGAACAGCAAAACAACCATCAGGTAGATCGAGCTGCAAGAATTGAGGTGGCTCAGATAGACTTGGACTTCTAGCTCAGTGGGCCCATGACACCTCCGGTCATCAAGGGAGAGATGCAACATACAAATGGGCCAGAGACCGAGGGGTGGACTGAACTATGGATGCCATTGCACAGGTTTTCCATGATTATGACACATGCGCCACAATTAAACAAGCCAAGAGGATGAAACCTCTCTGCGAGGAAGGGCGATGGCAAAAGTATAAATATGGGGAGGATTGGCAGGTTGATTATAACACCTTACCACGATCTCGCAATGGTAAGCGTTATGTGCTCACCATGGTGGAGGCAACCACCGGGTGGCTTGAAACATTTGCAGTATGCCATGCCTCTGCCCGAAACACCATATTCGTGCTTGAGAAACAAGTCCTGTGGCAACATGGCACCCCGGAAAGGATTGTGTCAGATAATGGGACTCCTTTCAAAAATTCTCTTTTAAATACTTGGGCCAAAGATCATGGCATCAAGTGGATTTACCATATCCCCTATCATGCACAAGCTTCTGGTAACACTGAACGCTACAATGGGTTGCTAAAAACCATGTTGAAAGCAATGGGTGGCGGAACATTTAAGCATTGGGAGAAGCATTTGGCAGAAGCCACCTGGTTAGTCAATACTAGAGGATCAATTAATCGTGATGGTCCTGCTAGCTCCCTACATACTGTCAAGGGAGATAAGGTCCCTGTAGAACATGTAAAGAACATGTTGGGAAAAGCGGTTTGGGACTTTCCAGCTTCTGGAAAGGGCAAACCTCTTCGTGGAACTGTTTTTGCCCAGGGGCCTGGGTCTACTTGGTGGGTGATGCAGAGAAACGGGGATGTTCAGTGTGTACCAGAAGGGAATTTGATGTTGGGGGAGTGCAGTCAGTAATTCCATATATATATATATATATATATATATATATATATATATATATATGTTTGTCTGTGCGTGTGTTTAATGTTTGGTAATTACTGTTAGTTTGTACATATATTGAGCATGATGTAGTGATGTAGAATAAGGGGTGGAATGTCACGGTTTTGTGATTTTTGGTTTTCGGTATTCCACCTCATAACATCATGTGGGGCACCGGGAGTTTAACTGTTAATGCTCAAGTCCTGGGAACCTGCCCTGAAGAGAAGGAGAACTACATTCCCCAGGGGTCCTTGAGGTCAGGGAGAGGAGGTTTAACTCCTGGCAAGGTCACCTGATGTGCTCTTTTTCACCTGCCCTTCGTCGTGGGCGCTGCTCCCGTCTCCCTGCTGCTCAACTGGACTGCTCATCTCACCTCAGCGTTGTGGTCAGGCCTATCCACCCTTTTGGACATTCTCTCATTATATTTGATTTATTAGCTTCAATTTTGATTATATTTTATTATAGTGTGTTATCTTGCATTCCGATACTGTATTTCGTAAATTAGTTTGTTTCTCCTCAGATCGTTGCCGCTGTTTTAATTATTTTGGGGTCCCCTGTTTCCTTTTTTTTCCGGGGGCATGGATCTGCAGATCCCTCCGCCCTGCTCATCACGGAACCGGGCCGAATCAGCCCGTAAACCATTGACAACCCCTCAGTCTCTAGCCCACTTATACGGTGCATCTCTTCCTTGATGACCCAAGGTATCATGGGCTCACCAAGTTGGAAATAATTTACTCTTGTGTTGTCAGTCCAATTTTGGAAGCTCAATCTACATTATGGTTATTTTGTTGTTTTTAAGTAGTCCGACTCTTGGGCACATGAGCATCTACATGGCGCACCTTTACAACCACATTCCTTATTCAGGCAGCAATGTCTTTCTACAGTTCAGCAGCCCAAATAGGTTTACCCCTTCTTTGCCAGTTATCTTGCACCCACTGCTGTAACCACCCCCATAAGGCATTTGCTACCATCCATGAGTCAGTGTAGAGATAGAGCATTGGCCACCTCTCCTGTTCAGCAACGTCTAAGGCAAGTTGGACAGCCTTTACCTCTGCAAATTGGCTTGATTCTCCTTTCCTTTCAGTGGCCTCTGCAACTTGTCTTGTGGGGCTCCACACAGCAGATTTCTATCTGTGATGCTTTCCCACAATACGACACGATCCATCGGTGAACAGGGCAAGTTTATTTTCATTTTCTGGTTGTTCATGGTATAGCGGAGCTTCTTTAGCACGTGATGTTCCAAACTTTTTGCCATCTGGCCAGTCCACAATCCTCTAGGATTCCTGGATGGCTGAGGTTCCCCATTCGAGTTCGTCACATAATCAACACAGTCCACTTACTCCAAGTAGCATCAGTAGCATGATGGGTAGAGGGAAACTTTCCCCTGAAAAACCACTTCAGCACTGGCAGTCAAGGTGCCAGAAGGAGCTGCATTTCAGTACTCACTTTTTCAGAAGCATCCCAAACCCCCTCTTATGTGATTAAGATCTCCTTTTCAGTTGGAGTGTAGCACTATTCAGATCCCCTGCGTGCTCAACTCCAGAATCCCAGGGATGTACCTCGGGTCTCTCCTGAGGCTCTTACTCCAAGTGGCATCAGTAGCATGATGGGTGGAGGGAACCTTTCCCTTGAACATCCAGTTCAGCACTGGCAGTCGAGGTGCTAAAAGGAGCTGTGTTTCAGTACTGACTACTTTGGAAGCAACCCGAACCCCCTCATATGCAGCTAAGATCTCCTTTTCAGTTGGAGTGTAGCGCTCTTCCGACCCTCTGTACGCCCGACTCCAAAATCCCAGGGGTCGGCCTCGGGTCTCTCCTGAGGGTCTTTGCCACAAACTCCAAGCAGGACCTTTCTCTCCAGCAGCAGTGTAGAGGATGTTCTTCACATCCTGTCCCATCCGTACTGGCCCCAGGGCCATGGCTCGGGCTATCTTGTTTTACTTGCATGCTGCTGCTTAGGGCCCCATGAAAAATTATACTTCTTCCACATCACTTGATAAAATTGGCTTACAATGAGGCTGTAGTGTGGAACATGCATTCTCCAAAATCCCACTACTCCCAAAAAAGATTATGTCTCTCTTTTACTTGTGGGTGGAGACATATCAGTGATTTTGTCAATCACATCCCTTGGGATCTGACAACGCCCATCTTGTCACTTTATATCTGGGAACTGAATTTCATGGGCAGGTCCTTTCGCTTTGCTACTGTCATGGTTCTATGTTTTTTTGTTTTGGGGTTTCAGTATTCCACATCAAAACATCATGTAGTGTACGGGGTATTAAAGTGTCACTGCCCCAATCCCAGGTACCTATCCCTGTACATTACAGAAGTCACGGGATCTGGCCCTTCCGGGTGGGGGGGGCGCACTCTCTTGCTGCCTTGCAGTGGGTGCTGGAGGGTGCTTTCCTAGCCGTTCCAAACTTTTCAGGTTTGACTCGGTCCCGGGAACTCTCTCTCTCATCTTGTCTGATTTATTAATCTCAATTTCAATTAAATTGTATATATTGTGTTATCTTGTATTTCGATATTATAGTAAAATAAGTTTTCCTCCATAGATTGTTGCTGCTGCTCTTTTCCTCCCTTCCTTCCTTCCCATTTTTGTGGGAGTGGGGTGGGAGGGGGAGGGCAGAGGCCTGTTGCCCCTGTCATGGACATAGATTGATCTAGTCAACTCGGTGACAGCTACGCTTAATAGTGAAACCAGCTTGCAATAGTATTTTCATCATTTTCTCTCCTTTTTTGAAAACTTCGTCTGCTGTATCGCCCCACTCAGCAATATCATCAATGTACTGCAGGTGCTCAGGTGTACCGCCTTGTTCCAGTGCAGCTTGGATCAACCCATGGCAAATGGGTTCGGCTGTGTTTCCACCCCTGGGGCAAATGGTTCCAGGTATATTGAACACCCCTCCAGGTGAAAGCAAACTGTGGCCTAGATTTTGTGGCCAAAGGATTGGAGAAAAGGCATTAGTAACGTCAGTGGCATACAATTCGTCTGCTTTTGACTCCAGTTCATACTGGAGTTCTAACATGTCCGGCACAGCAGCACTCAGTGGGGGTGTGACTTCATTCAGGCCACGGTAGTCCACCGTCAGCCTCCATTCTCCACTGGCTTTATGCACTGGCCATATGGGGCTGTTGAAAGGCGAGTGAGTTTTGCTGATCACTCCCTGACTCTCTAGTTGACAAATCAACTTATGAAGGGGGAGCAAGGAATCCCTGTTGGTGCGGTACTGCCGCCTGTGCACCGTTTTTGTAGCAATCAGTACCTGTTGCTCTTTTACTCGCAGCAACCCCACAACAGATGGATCTTCTGACAGGCCAGGCAAAACAGACAGCTGTTTAATGTTGTCTGTCTCTATAGCAGCTATTCCAAAGGCGCATCGATACCCCTTAGCATCCTTGAATTGTCCCCTTTTGAGGTAATCGATACCATGTATACTTGGAGCCCCCAGGCCAGTCACAATAGCATGCTTTTGCCAGTCTTTATGAGTGAGGCTTATTTTGTCCTCCAACACAGTCAACTCCTGTGAACCCCCAGGAACCCCAGCCAAGACTTCCTGATTCCCATTCATAAGCTTATTAGTCAACTGGAGAGCCAAGGAGTAATCAGCAAGTCTTGCTCACCTGTCCTGGTTTTGTTTTTTTTTTTCGTTTTCAGTATTCCACATCAAAACTTCATGTAGTGTACTGGGAATTAAAGTGTTAATGCCCCAATTCCAGGTACCTATCCCTATACATTCCAGGTGGGGCAGTCTCTTACTGCCTGGCAGTGGGTGCTGGAGGGTGCTTTCCTAGCTGTTCCAAGCTTTTCAGGTTTGACTCAGTCTTAGGAACTCTCTCTCTCCTATCTTATTTGATTTATTAGTTTCAATTTCATTTAGATTGCATTATATTGTGTTATCTTGCATTCTGATATAATAGTAAAATAAGTTTTCCTCCATAGATTGTTGCTGCTGTTTTTTTCTCCCTTCCTTCCTTCCCATTTTGGGAAGGATTTTGGGGGTGGGGGGGGAGGAGGGCATGGGCCTACTGCCCCCCTGTCACAGACATAGATTGATCTAGTTAACTTTGTGACATCGCCCTTTAATAGATCCATACAGCCAGTGTGAAAGTCCAGTGGAGAGTGGAGGCTATCAGCAAACCATGCATGTCCAAACTTTTGGCTTGCCTGGGCCATGCTCAGTGAAGAGGAATTGACAAAGGTAGCATATAAAATATATAATATGGTTAAGGTAGATGTGTCATGGTTTTATTATTTTTCTTCTCAGTATTCCACATCATTACATCATTTAGTGCTGTGAGAATCCTTCTTCTTTCTTTTTTTTTGGCTCAAAGCTTGCTTCCTGAGGTTTTTCTTGTGACAAGACTCTGAGTGACTTGTCAAGGAGGCAAGTGATGGGTGCTAACTGTGTGACAATCGATATTGCTTTGGGAACATTTGAAAGCCCCTTCCCCCCCAGAGCTGCTTGCTCTGTAGAAGAGCGGAAGAGAGTGCTCAGGAGTGTTCACTGGCCAAACCGCTCCAGCTTGGTATGGGAGGCTGGGGGATGATACCACTGTATCCTGCAAAGGCAAAATACAAGTCGGTGCCTCCCTGCTTCCTCTTATCTGCTGGCAAGGCCAGAAAGATGAGAACAAAGGAGGTTCCTGCTGAGATCCCAGAGCCAGCAGCTGCCACCGCAAGGAGAACTGACTCAACCACCTTGGGTTTGAGCTGTCACTCAAAGGAGAGCTGACTCAACCACTTTGGATTTGAGCTGTCACTCCAAAGATAGCTGACTCAACCACTTTGAAGCATTGAAAAAGGGCCATCATCACCATGGTCGTCGCCGTCAACAGAACAACTCTGCCTGACGACTCACCGCTACTAAAGATCAAAGACTGAACTATGAACCTCGCTGGATCCATGGTGGTGACTATGTCCCTCTTGCTGCCTATAAAGACTCCTTGCCTCTTTTCTATCGCCCACCTTCCCTTCCCCAGTACCCTAATTCATAATAGTGTCCGTCCTCCCCTTCCCCATTTCCCTAATTAAGATCTGCAATAAATTGGTTGGAACAACATTTGAACCGTTGCTTCTTAATCTCACACTGGGTATATAGATAATAAAAGAACCTCCTCTCCCTCCTATAAATTGGAGCGAGACATTTATTTAATGGCGTAGTCGTTGCAGGATACCCACCATGAGAGTGTTGTCCTTCCAGATCTAATTTGAAACTTTTTTTTTCTGTGTGCACCTCCTGGAGTTGCAAGGAGCGATAGTTTTGAAAATTTAGACGTGAGTCCTTCTCCAGGAAAATTGCTCCATACTCTGAAACTTTACCTTTTATGTGTTGTATAACCAAGATGTTATAATCACAATATAATTGTGCATAATCAATAAATATCAAGATATTATAATCGCAATATAATCAAGAGAGTAAGACAAAGCAAACAAGGATCACAAAAAGAGAATAAGTGGAAGAGCTTACCCTTGGGTTGAGCTAACCAGAAGATACCAAAAGAGAAAACCTCCAGAAGAGATCCTTCCCCTCTCGTAGCCAGCTCTTAAATAGGTCTAGGAGGAGTGGAGCCAGGCTCCCCCCCTTCAGGCAGCACAGGTGAATTGCCTTCACCTGTGCTCCTCTGGCTGACTCATGGCTCACCTCAGGTGATTAATCAGAGGTTCAGGCCGTGACTCAGCAGTTCCCATACATGTGTGTACCTCTCGGGGAAGTATTTTGAATACTTGCACTTTGTTTAATACATGTGCACCTCCTCGGGAAGACCTCTCTGGTTATTTGGTAACTGAAGTGCGAAACTTGAACCTTTTTTTTTTTTTTTGGTGTGTGCGTGTGTGTGTCTGCATGCACGTGCCTCTTGGGGAAGTGAGGAAGTGATATTTTGTTACTTAAATGTGTGTGCCTCTCCAAGAAATTTTATTCACTCTATTGAAATCTAGAAAGCGTTGTCTTAGCTTCACATTTTTTGCGCTCCCCCAAAGAAAGGGAGGAGTGATTGAAGCATTTGCATTTGTTTAGGCGTGGTGTATCTCCCTGGGAGGAGCGGTGAGGAGTAACTGAGCTTTTGAATACGTGTACCTCCTCCTCCCTTAGTATAGATCTTCCATTGTATTGAAAAAATGAGTGACAGCATTGCCACCATGAAAAGTGAAGATGTATTATTTGATCGTTTAGAAAAACATGGTGCTCGACCCTCTTTATCAGGTATGGATTGGGCACGACAGAATTGGCATAATTTGCAGAGTGTGTCGGACCGCATTAGGTCCGACTGGGCATTGAAAGGTATTTCCCAGAGGGAGTTTCTAATCTTACAGGATGCATCAGAATCGATGTCAGTTGCTACTGTAAGAGGACGGAAAATGATACGAGCATCACATCATTTAGAATGGAAGAAAGAGGAGGAGGAGAAAGCAGAGGAAGCAGACACTATAAGAGAAGAAAAGGAAAGAGGTCCAGAGTAGCGGAGGCTACATGACTGGAGGCATGAGGTCCTGAGGTGCAGGTCCGTTCTATGTTCCATCAGTCCCATGCAGACCATCACCGGGTGTTGTACGTGATCTGACAGCAACACTGGAACGCTTGATGGCATTTTGTTCCTTCCGGTGGTCCTGAAGGCTCACAGACTCACAGGGAGTAATACAGATGTTTCACAGGTACCAGGAGGGGAAGGTCTGCTCTCCAGGGCAAGATACAGGCTGTAGTTCTGTCTTGGGTCAACACTTCCGCCTGTACTGGGGCACGTCCTGGCCGCATGTACCACACCTTCTGGCCGGATATCTGCGGCTGCATAACGATATCAGGCACCAAAGGAGGTGTCCTGATCTGCCACAGGGACACGATGGGGGTCCCTTTAGCAATGAAGATTGGAGTGTTGACCACAATATCAGTAGGCCATGTACCTATTACTGGAGGGACTACTGAGCCTCCCACCTCCAATAGTCTCCCCCAAGGTGCAAGTAGGCCACACCACTTGGGTCCTACCTGCACTTTCCAGGGCCATTTTATTTTATGGGTACCTGGCTCTAAATTCTCAGGGGCAGGGAGCAGAAGATCATTTTCATTACCAATCTGGGGTCTTACCTGATGATCAGTGCCTGTAATTTGGATCCTAAGCGGGGTGGCCCATGTCATCTGCAACATTCTCAGGGCACTGGGTATGCCGACTCGAGGTCTTTCATTCAGGTCCCACAGGGTTTCATACAGTCTTTTCGTCCACCCCTGCAAGGACTGGGAGTCTGTCTTCAGGGCAGCCTTAAGAATACCATTATAACAGTCGATGAGGCCTGCCCCCATTGGATTATAAGGCAGGTGGAATCGCCATTCGATGTTATTTTCTTCTGCCCAGCGCTGTATCTTTGCACCAGTAAACTGAGTCCCTTGGTCGCTCTCGATGACTTGAGGTGTCCCGTAGGCAGACATCAGTTTAGTGAGTGCCTTGATGGTATATGCCTGGTTTGCTTTCTGTACTGGATAGGCCTGCAGCAGCCCACTTGCAGTGTCGACACAGGTCAGGGCGTATCTTGCCCCTTCGGAACGAGGAAGGGGCCCGATGTAATCGACCTGCCATCGCTGGAGAGGATTGTGTCCCCTAGCAAGATGGGCTGTTGTTTTGGGAAGCGATCTCAGTCTCATCTTGGAGCAAGCATCGCAATCCTGGCATGGCTGGACCATACCAGATAGTTGTATGGGCAGTCCCCATGCTTTAGCAGCTGCCCACATTGTCTTTTGTCCAGCATGCCGTAGCTTCTGATGTAACCAGCGGGCGATGTTCTCAGATGGTGAATTCTCAATCCATCAAACTCGGGCCAGTGTGTCGGCTTCATCGTTTCCCAGTGACTGTAGGGGCTGATGACCAGAAACATGGTAGACACGTACAGTCCTGTGTTTGACTGCATTCCATATATCTAACCACATGTCTTTGCCCCAGATCGGTCGGGCGTGGATAGTCCATTCCTGGGTGGCCCACTGTGCAATCCAAAGAGTGAGCCCCTGGTACACAGCCCAACTATCTGTGCAGATGTTCAGGATACCATCACCCGGTTCCTTGGTTATAACCATCCACACGGCCCGCAGTTCTGCCCATTGGCTGCTCTGACCATCCCCCTCATCGAACCAGATTGTGTCGGTGGAAGGATGGTATGCTATTGCTCTCCACTTGCTCAGGTTCCCTTGCTGGACCCATCTGTGTACCAGGCATCTTCAGGGATAGGATATTTTCCCTCCTGAATCACAGAATCACAAGGTTGGAAACGACCTGCAAGATCATCTAGTCCAACCACCCTCCCATTCCTATCAGTGCCACAAGCTACTAAACCATCTCTCGTAGCTCCTCATCCAGGCGCCTCTTGAACACTGCCAGGGATGGCGACTCCACCACCTCCCTGGGCAGGCCATTCCAGTGCCTGACCACCCTCTGAGAGAAAAAGTTTCTCCTAATATCCAACTTAAACCTCCTCTGGTATAACTTCTTGCCATTTCCTCGGGTCCTACTATTTGCCTGGGAGAAGAGGCCAGACCCTTTTGCACCACAACCTCCCTTCAGGAAGTTGTAGAGTGCAATGAGGTCTCCCCCGAGCCTCCTCTTCTCCAGACTGAACAATCCCAGCTCCTTCAGCCGCTCCTCATAAGACTTGTGCTCCAGACCCCTCACCAGTTTCGTTGCCCTTCTCTGGACACGCTCCAGGGCCTCAATGTCTTTCTTGTAGTGAGGGACCCAAAACTGAACACAGTACTCGAGGTGCGGCCTAACTGGACTCTTCTCTGGTAGAACAACCAGTATTTCTTTTGGTGCATCACTGGGATACATCACTGGACCTAGGATCTTCTGGAGTTCTTCTTTGAAGGGTGATGAAAACAGACTGCTCCTTTGGCTGAGATAGGCGACCCATCATGCCACTTTCTGTGCTTGGGCCACCCCTGTCTTAGGAAGGCGGGTCAGATCCTTCACCCACCCCTGAATTGGCAGGGTGGTCTTGACTGTAACTGCAGCTGTTTGAGTTATTGGCTCTACTGCCTGTAATGCTGAATAGGCAGCCCTTAACTGTTTTTCAATCATACTGTATCTTTCTTCTGCTCCGTGCCAAACCTGAGACCAGAAACCAATGGGGGTCCCAACAGAACTCTGGCGTTGCCACAGGCCCAACCGAAGCCATCTTGAGTAACATGAACATCCAACTCAGCTGGGAGGGTAGGATCAAACATACCCAATGCCTGGGCTTAACTGCCAGTTTTGCTTGTTGGAAAGCATCCTGTTCGGTTTTCCCCCAGTCCCATAGCTGCCCCTTTTTTGAGTCTGTATAGTGGCCTTAGCAGCTGCACTAGGTGAGGTATAAAGGAACATCAGTAACCCAATATACCTAGAAACTCTTGCAGCTGCTTTGATGTTGTAGGGACTGGGAACGCCTGAACCTTATCTATGACAGCACTGGGTAGCACTTTGATCTTTCCTGACCAAACCACCCCCAGGAATTTTATGGACAGGCCTGGACCTTGCACCTTTTGGGGATTTATAGCCCATCCCCTCAGTTGTAAATAGGCGATTAAGGAATCTGCTGCCTGTCCTACTGCCTCCAGTGAGTCGGATGTCAACAGGAGATCATCAATATAATGATATAGGTTAACATCATCAGGTTTGTCCAATCAGCCAGGTCACGCGCCACTAGATTGCAACAATACGTTGGTGAATGCATGTACCCCTGTGGCAGGACCTGACAGGTCCACTGCCTGCCTCCCCACGTAAACGCAAACTGATCTTGCGATTCCTCAGCAATTGGAATACTGAAGAATGCATTTGCTAGATCTAGGACACAATGACAGGTTTTTATCTCCCTACTCAATGTGTCCATTAGGGAGGCAATATTGGGTACGGCTACATGAATAGGCAGCGTGACCTTGTTTAATTCTCTGTAATCTACTGTCATCCTCCATGTGCCATCCGACTTCCGCACTGGCCACATGGGGGAGTTATATGGGCTGTGTGCAGGTCTTATAATACCCACTTTCTCTAATTCCTGCACCGTTCTCTATATTTTATCTTGCCCACCCGGGAGTCTATACTGTCTAACATTAGTAATCCGGCGTGGTTTCGGCAGGCAAACAGGCCCATGTTTCGCATGGCCTCTTAATATTGCCTGCACCGCCCGGATACTGATACACCACTGTCCAACTCTGAACTCTCCCACAGTTGTTTGGAGAGCCAGACCCCATACAATATCTATGCCCAGGATGTATTCTTGGACTGGGGCAATAGACATCTCATACTCCCAGGGTGGGAGACGCCCAACCCCCAATTTTAACCACGTTTGCGTGACAGGAATAGTCTGTCCCCCAAAACCACCAATCATCACTCTGTCGCTGTATGGGAACTGCTGAGTCATGGCCTGAACCTCTGATTAATCACCTCAGGTGAGCCATGATTCAGCCAGAGGAGCACAGGTGAAGGCAATTCAGCTGTGCTGCCAGAAGGGGGGGAGCCAGGCTCCACTCCTCCTAGACCTATTTAAGAGCTGGCTACCAAAGGAAAAGGATCTCTTCTGGAGATCATCTCTCTTGGTGTTTTGTGGTGAGCTCAGCTGAAGGGTAAGCTTTTCTACTTATTCTCTTTTTATGATCGTTGTCTATTTTGCCTAACTTCCTTGATTATATTGTGATTATAACATCTTGATACCTATTGATTATACCATTATATTGTAATTATAATATCTTGATATCTATTGAATATACAGTCGCCAGCAAATTTTCCCGGATCTCCGTAGATGATTCATGTTTCTGCTCCCGTGACTACCAATGCCATTACTCTCTGAATATTTTTTTGGGACCAATAAATTGTTAATTCTACATAGGACCTCTGGTCCCATCTGGAGGCCCTATGGGGACTAACTTCCTTTGTCACTCCAGGCATTGTGGCCTGAGACACCTGAGGTGGCTTCTTTTTTTGTATTTGGAATAACAAAATTATCTAGGTTCCATGTTGTTGTTGGAACCCTCTCTATAGCTCTTACCCTTGATTTTTTTAGGGTAGCTCTAAAATTTTTGATTGTCCTTTAGTTGCCTCCAGAGCTGGAGAAGGACACGGTTGGGCTGGCCACTTACCGGCAGGATCTCTGCTTTGTCCAAAAACCGAATATTGCGCCTAGTCCGCAGGCGTTCTGTTTCTCCGAAGTCGGCAACTAACTGGGCAGCCTGCTGGACTACGGCTTCTGATGCTACAAGAGGATTTAATATGGAGACTAGGGTGCTGTAGAGATAGGAGGGAGCTTGCTGTAAAATCAAATCTCTCATCCCTGCTGAAAATTTAACCATATCAGGGCTATTAAATGTGTCGTCATAGATAGCCTCTCTTACACCCTCTTCACGGATATAGTTTTGAAGGTCCTCCATAGAGGACCACATGCCTGCGTGTAAAGCTATGTCCGATTTATTCGGCCATACCACACAGCTGGCCGCCATTAACCATTCTAATATGGAATGCTTTTCATCACAATATTGATTACCTATGTATAACTTCTGCCTGAGAGCAGGATGGACAGTCATGGTGGCCAACTTAGCTATTTCTGGGCCATTCACCAGGACACTTTCTGCCCCAGAATCCCACAATCTCAATAACCAAGCCGGCACACTTTCTCTAGGCTTCTGCCAAAATTACTGTACTAAATCCATCAATTCTGTTGCTGTGTATGGCCGAGCCGTTACGTGTAAATGAGTCTGGGCAGGGGGCCATTGATCAGGCGGCACCCCTGCCAGTCTGTCCTGTACTTTTTTTGTTTCCTGGGTTACAAAAGGACGGACTTCCAGTGGATCAGTCAGAATTGGACATTCAAGGTCTGATTTGAATTTCTTGTTCTCCTGATCAACGAAGTCTGTTGATTCAGGAGTCTGGTCATCATTCATTGAAATGCTACGAATTTGGCCTACAGGAAGATGTAGAATTGGCTTCTTCCCTGTTGAAACGCCAAGTTCGTGCTCCAGCTTTTCAATGCTGTCTTTCAAAAGCTGTTTTTCAGTTTCTGAAGTATTATTTTTTATATCCGCATGATTTTAGGCAGTTAATAATGGCCATGCCACCATGGAGGCAGCCAGTTGTCTTTCTTCAGTAGTGAGGGCATCCTTGCCAAGTCCTTGAAAATAGTCCGCCATGCGATATGGGGTGATATTGCCCATAACACGTAAGGGACCCCATTTTTCAATGATAGCAGCTAACTCATAATAGGGTGATCCCTCAAATCCTGGGATCTGCCCTGGAATCATTTTCTCTAGAGGAGTATTGTTTTCCCCCTTGACCCATTTATAGAAATTCCACAGGAAAGACATGATGTGAATTTTAGTATATTCGGCCTGTCTGGCTCGCCAAGTGTATAATCAATAGATATCAAGATGTTATAATCACAATATAATCAAGAGAGTTAGGCAAAGTAGACAACGGTAACAAAAAGAGAATAAGTGGAAGAGCTTACCTTTCAGCTGAGCTCACCACAAAACACCAAGAGAAGTGATTTCTAGAAGAGATCTTTTTTCTCTCGTAGCCAGCTCTTAAATAGGTCTAGGAGAGGTGGAGCCTGGCTCCACCCCTTCTGGCAGCACAGGTGAATTGCCTTCACCTGTGCTCCTCTGGCTGCCTCATGGCTCACCTCAGGTGATCAATCAGAGGTTCAGGCCGTGACTCAGCAGTTCCCATACATGTAGCAACTGGAATAATTACCTTTTTGGAGGAGTTCGCCTTGGTGATAGATAAAATGATGGTGATGAGGATCAGGATTATCAAAACAGTTTACTGAAGGGGCTGTTCAATTTCATTTCCTCCCTACCTGTTGACATGTGGAATCAAACTCTGTAACCACATAGTAGTCATAAAGCAGATATGTTTACTCAGTGCTGTGCACATGCTGGATGCAGAGGGAGTGAAGTGGACTATGTGGAGCTTGCTGGGGGTCCATCCCCGTGGGGATCCACAGGTAGCCTGACTCCCATAAGGCCATGGGCATCACAGGCCTAAACGGCAAAAGAAAGGTCTGCTTAGTTACTATGTTTGTTTCTTTTGCTTTGCTGAGGTGGCGGTCATGGGTGGTGATCTTTTACAATAGGGAACTGTACGCTTTGACCAAGAAGAAACATAGGATGTAGAAACAAGATTTGAAACTAGATACGGCTAATTAGGGGGGCCTTGAAACTGTTGAGAATTGTATGCAAGAAATGCGCAATCGTATATGTGTGTGCTGGTGTGTTGGGTATAGTAGAAGAAGAATAATAATAAAGGACTTTCCTAAGAACATGACAGAGGCCTCTGGTTGTTGAACTGCGACAAGGGAGTATTCCCACCTAGCCTGCATAGCAGTGGGCAAGAAAGGCACATACTTAAAGAACAAGCTGCTTACATATGTATTACATTTCCAAGAAAAGGTCGGGTTATTACAGTGAATCTCCAAAATGATTGACATTTTCCTTGCCTCGAGTCTCAGCTCTTTTACACATGCATGGTATCTCTCAGTGTTCATCTGGTGGTCTTTTGATGAAGGCTGTATGTCTTTCTCACTGTGTAGTCTTTGACTTGGGTCAAGTTGGAGGACACTTAACTCACTCTGACCGGTCGTCTTACTGATTACAACTCTGTCAACTGCTTCTTCGTTAATTTGTGGTTTTACTGTCCGAGCCTCCTACCTTGCATCCAGAGATAGGATAGATTACAGTGTTATTAGGAGAAACGAGAGACCCGCTGTCTGTACTAACTGACTAAGTCTGTAGAAAAAGCATCTGTTATCAGCAGCCCAAACCTGGCTTAGCCAGGTCAGACCTGTAGATGTTGATTCAGCACCCCTATGGAAGCACATAGCTTTTAACCTAACTTATTTTCCTTCATTTAATTACCCTCTTTTCTTCAGTCTAACAAGGTTATTCTCTGTTGCTAGATTATAATATTATCACTGAGATTTGTCTGGAAATCATAGAATCATAGAATCACAAGGCTAGAAATGACCTATAAGATCATCTAGTCCAACCGTCTCCTCATCCCCATTGCCACCACAAGCACTAAACCATATCATGCAGCACGTCATCCAGACGCCTCTTGAACACTGCCAGGGACGGTGACTCCACCACCTCCCTGGGCAGGCCGTTCCAGTGCCTGACCACTCTCTGAGAGAAATAGTTCTTCCTTCTGTCTAATCCAAACTTCCCCTGATACAACTTGCGGCCATTACCCCGTGTCCTGCTCGTTGCCTGGGAGAAGAGGCCAAATCCCTCTTCACCACAACCTCCCTTCAGGAAGTTGTAGAGTGCCATGAGGTCTCCCCTGAGCCCCCTCTTCTCCAGAATGAACAATCCCAGCTCCCTCAGCTGCTCCTCATATGACTTGTGCTCCAGACCCCTCACTAGTTTTGTTGCCCTTCTCTGGACACGCTCCAGGACCTCAACATCTTTCCTGTAGTGAGGGGCCCAAAACTGGACACAGTACTCAAGCTGCGGCCTCACCAGTGCTGAGTAGAGGGGGATGATTACCTCCCTGCTCCTGCTGGCCACACTGTTTCTAATGCAGGCCAGGATGACATTGGTCCTCTTGGCCACCTGGGCACACTGTCGGCTCATGTTCAGCTGAGCATCAACCAACACCCCCTAGTCCTCTTCTTCACACTCATCCAGCTACTCATCCCCAAGCCTATAACGCTGCATGGGGTTGTTGTGCCCAAAGTGCAGGACCCGGCACTTGGCCTTGTTGAACCTCATCCCATTCACCTCATCCCAGTGATCCAGCCTGTCTAAATCCCTCTGAACGGCCTCCCTACCCTCAGGCAGATCAACACCACCTCCCAGCTTGGTGTCATCTGCAAACTAACTGAGGGTGCACTCAATCCCCTCATCTAGGTCATCAATAAAGATATTAAACAAGATGGGCCCCAGTACCGACCCCTGGGGGATACCACTTGAAATGTGTCGCCAGCTGGACTTAACTACTAGCTAGTTCCTTACCCAAAGAAGTGTATACCTGTTCAGACCACAGGCAGCCAGTTTCCCCAGAAGAAGCCTCTGAGGGACCGTGTCAAAGGCTTTGCTGAAGTCTAGGTAGACTACGTCAACAGCATTTCCCTCATCTACCAGACTGGTTACCTAGTCATAGATGGAGATGAGGTTGGTTAAGCACGACCTGCCTTTCACGAACCCGTGCTGGCTGGGCCTGATCCCCTGGACACCACGCACATGCCATGCAATCTCATCCAAGATGATTTGCTCCATAACTTTCCCTGGTACCGAGGTCAGGCTAACAGGCCTATCATTTCCCGGATCCTCCTTACGGCCCTTCTTGAAGATGGGAGCCACATCAGCAAGCCTCCAATCCTCTGGCACCTCACCAGTTAACCAGGAGCACTGATAGATGGCCGAGAGGGGCTCGGCAATCACCCCCGCCAGCTCCCTCAGCACCCAAGGGTGTAGCCCATCCGGTCCCATGGACTTGTGACAGTCCAGACAGAGGAGAAGCTCTCTGACTGTCTCCACCTGAATCGCTGGGGGGCGTATTCTGAGCAGTGCCCCGGAATTCCAGATCAGGGCATAAAGTGCCCTGAGGATAACTGATCTGGCTATTTAAGGCAGATGTAAAGAATGCATTGAGGACCTCAGCTCTCTCCTTGTCCTCAGTGGCCACATTCCCTGCTGCATCAAGTACAGGATGAGAATTATTTTTGGTTCTTCTTTTGCCGTTGATATATTTATAAAAGGATTTTTTATTGTCTTTTACTGCAGTGGCCCACCTGAGTTCAAGTTGGGCTTTTGCCTTCCTAACTTCCTCCCTGCATACCTTAGCTACTTTTCTGTAATCTCCCCAAGTAGCCTGTCCCTTCTTCCAGAGGACGTAGACTCTCTTTTTCTCCCTGAGTCTCAACAGTAGTTCCCGGCTCATCCACACCAGTCATCTTCCTCTATGGGTCGCCTTACGGCACTCAGGGACAGCCTGTTCTTGCACCTTTAAGAATTCCTTCTTGAGGAGCGTCCAGGCTTCCTGGGCCCCTTTACCCTTGAGAAGTGACTCCCAAGGGACCTGTGCTACAAGAGCTCTGAACAGATCAAAGTCTGCCCTCTGAAAGTTCAAGAAGGTAGTTTTGCTGCTCACTCTTTTGACATCTCCAAGAATGGAGAATTCTACAATTCTGTGGTCACTCTGCCCAAGACAGTCCCCAACCTTCACTTCTTCCACCAGTCCTTCTCTGTTAGCGAAGACCAGGTCCAGCAGGGTACTGTCCCTGGTAGGCTCTCCTACCAGTTGCGTAAGGAAGCTATCTTTCACACAGTCTAGAATCCTCCTGGAATGCTTCCTCTGCACTATATTTCCAACATATATCAGGGAAGTTGAAGTCTCACATTAGAACAAGTGCTGGCGATCGCGTGACTTCCACGAGCTGCTCATAGAATGCCTCATCCAACTCTTCGTCCTGATTAGGCAGTCTATAACAGACCCCCACCAAGATGCCGCCCCTACAGGCCTTCCCCCTGATCCTTACCCATAGACACTCCACTCTATCATTCCCAACCCCAAGCTCTTCAACCTCAAAACAGTCTTTAATATAAAGGGCCACACCACCACCCTTCTTTCCTCATCTATCCCTTCTGAAGAGCTTGTAGCCATCACAGCACTCCAGTCATGGGAGTGGTCCCACCATGTTTCGGAAATAGCAACAAGGTCATAATTAGCCTGACTCACAGTCTCTTCCAACTCTTCCTGCTTGTTGCTCATGCTACGTGCATTGGTATAGACACATTTCAGACGAGTCATCTGCCTCACCCCCAGCTCAAGCATTGTTCCCCTAGGCTCATTTCTTGAGAGGCCTGTTTTGTCCCCTTCCCCCTTCATAGCTAGTTTAAAGCTCTTTCAATAATCCCCGCTAGTTCCTGCACTAGTATTTGTTGCCCCCTTTGAGATAGGTGGGTTCCACTGACAGACAACAGGCCAGGGGCCGAGTAAACTCCCCCATGATCAAAGAACCCAAAGTTTCTGGCTCGACACCAGCCTCTGAGACAATTATTCATCACTTGTGCTTTCCGATCCCGCTCTGAGTCCCTCACTGCCCCTGAAGGTATAGAGCAGAAGATCACTTGAGCTCCCGCTCCTTGAACTAAACGCCCTAAACCCCTGAAATCTTTTTTCATCATGCGTAGGCTTGTCTGAGCGATTTAATCACTGCCCACCTAAACTACTCGTAGTCAGATGATCTAACAAGCTTTGGGAGTTTCCTGGTTATGACCCTGACCCGAGCCCCAGAAAGGGAGCACACTTCCTGACAGCCCGGATCAGGTCTGCATATGGAGCCCTCCGTTCCTCTGAGAAGGGAGTCACCCACCACTACCACTCTTCTTTCTTTCCTACTGGAGGCATTCTCAAGGCATGGGGGTGACCGCCTCACCCTGGGCTCTCTCTGAGGCAGCTCATCACCTCTCCAGTCACCTCCCCTTCAACTTCCAGCATCTGGAACTTGTTACTTAGAGGGAGTTGTGGAAGCGGGCTAGGAAGGCAGGAGCATCTCTTGTGACACTGAGTCAGGACTCTCTTCCAACCTTCCTCATCAGTGAGGTCTGTCCAACTGTGACAGGGCAGGGAGTCCACCACCTGTTTGGTTTTTTTCCCGGAACCCTTCCCTCTGGTAAGCCAGTGAGTCACTCCATCAGTAGATCTCCCACTCACACTCACTGTCAACGGTTTACGGGCTGGTTCGGCCCGGTTCCGTGACCAGCGGGGTGGAGAGATCCGCGGATTCACGCCTCCAGAAAAGGGAACAGGGGAACCCAAAATAATTGAAAACAGCGGCAATAATCTGAGGTGGAACAAACTAATTTTACTAAATAGAGTATTAGCAAAGTATAATGAGAGAGAGAGAAAGTGTGTCTGAATGGTAGATAGGCCTCACCACAATGCTGAGGTGAGAAGTGCAGTCCAGTTGACTGAATGAAGAAAAGCGGACAGCGAAGCACAGACTGCGAAGCGCAGACGGAGAAGAGCAGGCGAAGAAGAAGAAGGAATCAGGTGACCTTGCACAGAGTTATATCTCCTTACTGACCGCAAAGCCTCCTGAGGAAATGTAGATCTTCTCTGTCGGACAAACATTCGGAACTTGAGCATCAGAAGTCAAACCCCCCAGTGCATTACATGATGTTATGGTGTGGAATACCGATGACCAAAAATCATAAAACCATGACATTCCACCCCTTATTCTACATCACTACATCATACTTAACACATGGGATTACTGACTGCACTCCCCAACATCAAATTCCCTTGTGGTACACACTGAACATCCCCGTTTTTCTGCATCACCCACCAGGTGGACCCAGGTCCCTGGGCAAAAAAAGTTCCGAGAAGAGGTTTGCCCTTCCCAGAAGCTGGAAAAGCCCAAACTGATTTCCTAACATGTTCTTTACATGTACTACAGGGACCTTATCTCCCTCTCCAATATGTAGGGAGCTGGATTGGGTAGGACCATCTCGACTGATTGATCCTCTGGTGTTGACCAGCCAGATGGCTTCTGACAAATACTTCTCCCAGTGTTTAAATGTTCGGCCACCCATTGCTTTTAACATGGTTTTTAAAAACCCGTTGTAGCGTTCGATCTTACCAGAGGCTGGTGCATGATAGGGGATATGATAAATCCACTCGATGCCATGTTCTCTGGCCCAAGTATCCACAAGTGAATCATAGAATCATAGAATCACCAAGGTTGGAAAAGACCTACAAGTCCAACCGTTCACCTATTCCCAATAGCTCCCACTAAACCATGTCCCTCAACACAACATCCAGCATTACTCCATAAGTCAGCTACTGTGGAAGCTAGTCCCTGGCAATCTGAATATGAGCGTACATATGTAAATCCTCTTTAAGCATTATATCTGTGATCCAAATTTAATTGAGTCAAGATTTTCAGAGGGGGACTTTTAGACAAATAGCAGCTGATGTGGTATCATCATGTAGTACTTGATTAAAGCTGTAGACTATTTCATATTATTGACAACATTTGTGCTTCATTTGTTATTTTTTTTCCACGGCAACTACTTTCATCATGAAACTGTGAGTTTTCTCTTGAAATATTTTTGACTTGAATATGTTTGAAATAAAGTTAAAAGTTAGTGAATTCCCCCTTTTTCTTTGTCTGTGTCTTGCCATTACTGTGTAAAGGACAAATATCTCTATTTGAAGGGCAGAGCTGTAAATGATGAGATGTCTGAAGCTGGCAAACCTCACTCACTGTGATATGTGTTAAGGAATACTGTTTTTCTCTTAAGTGGTGTTGTCTTGTTCACAGCTTGCTCTTGGAGGAATTTCTATTCCTCTCCAAGCAATGAACTGACTCAAAGAGACAGTTTTGTACTGTGAAAGGAATGGAGAAGATGGGTATCAACTGTGACATCTCTTCAGTTTCTTCTTGGGTCATCAAAAGTTGAAAAGCTCATTATAAGTGTCTTATTCATGTGCGTTCTCAGTGCTTCATTTACTACGTAGATGTAGGGCTGTCAATTTCCTGAGTTCCATTGGAAAATCTTTAATTATATTGCATGAAGAATATTCTGGATTTATGAAATTTTATAAATATTCATGGAAATGAAGAACTAAATGTACATATATACATGCATATTTATGTACCTGGCATAGCATTTAAGACTATGTACTGTATAATTTTATATAATTTCCATTTTTATATATGTGTGTTCATTTATACAGAATTTTGTAGTAATTTTATATAGACATCTGTGTTCATAGCTACTGTGCTACCACAGAGTAACAATTATTCTTGAACACCCATGGGTTCATAGTTCTGCTATTATGAGTGAACTGTGCAAAAGTTTAGGTATTGCACAGGAATTGCACATTGCAACAGATTATAGAAATGCAAGAATTGAATACTGGGACAAAGTAGGACTCTTTGCCCTGTGTTCTGTCACTTTCAACTCTCTGCACCAAGTAATTTACAGAGGAGTGGATGTCTCCCCTGCTCTCCAAAAGTAAAATAGCCTGCACTGCATGTTCGGTGATAGTACATTTCTCTGAAAAATTTTGTTCTACACAAAATCAACTAGTGCTTTCTGCCCTGACAAAATTCCTATGAAAGTTCCACCAAACCACACACAGCCTAAATTGTCTTCTACTGTCACATCTAAACATTCCCTTTTCCAGATTAAATTTAACCCCCAGCTCAAACTGTAGTACGTGATAAAAAGTTCCATCTTGTAATTATGCAATCTAAAAAAGGTTTTTTTTTTCCTGTTTTACATCTGTTCTCTCAATTCAAAAGTGTGTTTTCTTTTTTCATTTTATCTATCACCTTCTGCTTTACGATACCATGTATGATTCTGGGGCTCTATTATTGTGGATGCTATTAGCCAGCTTTTAAAATAAACATTCCTGATATTTAAATCTCTGTTCATATCATAAGCTGCTCATGACCTTAATTATCTCTTTCCATGGGCAGAATTCACTTTTATGAGTTCAGTTGCCGTAACAGACATGGATCAGACAAAATTATAAGCTTGAATTAAAAAGTCTGTATTTTGTCATTGCAGTAATATCTTCAAACCAGTCCATAGCCAAATGAAAGGGAATATCATATTCTGAAGAACAGAGAAAGTCAATCTTGTCACTAGTTTGTGTAGCCAGGAGCTAAGATTAGAATATAGATCAGGTTTATGTTTTCACAGAGGTTGGTTATTGTGCCATAAAATACTATGGGAAATTATGTTTAAAATGAGTCCCATTATCTGACTCAATCCTTTCTGGGGTGCCATGTCGCCACAGGATTTGCCTCTCCAGACCTAATATGGTGTTTCGGGCAGTAGCATGGGGTACTGCATATGTTTCAAGCCACCCAGTGGTTGCCTCCACCATGGTGAGCACATAATGCTTACCATTGCGAGATCGTGGCAAGGTGATATAATCAACCTGCCATGCCTCCCCATATTTGTACTTTTGCCATCGCCCTTCCTCCCAGAGAGGTTTCATCCTCTTAGCTTGTTTAATTGTGGCGCATGTGTCACAGTCATGAATGATTTGTGCAATAGCATCCGTACTTACATCCACCCCTCGGTCTCTGGCCCACTTATATGGTGCATCTCTTCCTTGATGGCCTGTGGTCTCATGGGCCCAAAGAGCTAGAAATAATTCACCCTTGTTCTGCCAGTCCAGGTCTATTTGAGCCACCTCAATTCTGGCAGCTCGGTCTACCTGATGGTTATTTCGCTGATCTTCCGTAGCCCTATTCTTGGGCACATGAGCATCTACATGAAGCACCTTAATAACCATATTTTTTGTTCGGGTAGCAATATCTTTCCATAGGTGACCAGCCCAAATAGATTTACCCCTTCTTTGCCAGTTATTTTGCTCCCACTGCTGTAACCACCCCCATAAGGCATTTGCCACCATCCATGAGTCAGTGTAAAGATAGAGCATTGGCCCCCTCTCCCGCTCAGCAACATCTAAGGCCAGCTGGACAACCCTTGCCTCTGCAAATTGGCTCGATTCTCCTTTCCCTTCGGTGGCCTCAGCAACTTGTCGTGTGGGGCTCCACACAGCAGATTTCCATCTGCGATGCTTCCCCACAATACGACACGATCCATCTGTGAACAGGGCATATTTCTTTTCGTTCTCTGGTAGTTCATTGTATGGTGGGGCTTCTTTAGCACGTGATACTTCTTCTGCTGGTTGTGTTCCAAACTTTTTACCTTCAGGCCAGTCCATGATGATCTCTAGGATTCCGGGAGGCTGAGGGTTCCCATCCGCACTCGCTGCATAATCAACGCAATCCACTAACTCCAAGTGGCATCAGCAGCATGATGGGTGGAGGATACATTTCCTTTAAACATCCAGTTCAGCACTGGCAGTCGAGGTGCCAGAAGGAGCTGTGTTTCAGTACCGACTACTTCGGAAGCAGCCCAAACCCCCTCGTACGCGGCTAAGATCTCCTTCTCAGTTGGAGTATAGCCCCGTTCCGACCCGGTGTAGGCCCGACTCCAGAATCCCAGGGGTCATGGTTCTATGTTGTTTTTTCTTGTTTTGGGGTTTCAGTATTCCACATCAAAACATCATGTAGTGTACGGGGCATTAAAGTGTTAATGGCCCAATTCCTGGTACCTATCCCTGTACATTACAGAAGTCACGGGATCTTGCCTTTTCGGGTGGGGGGGCGCTCTCTTGCTGCCTTGCAGTGTGTGCTGGAGGGTGCTTTCCTAGCCGTTCCAAGCTTTTCAGGTTTGACTCGGTTCCGGGAACTCTCTCTCTCTCTCATCTTGTCTGGTTTATTAATCTCAATTTCAATTAAATTGTATATATTGTGTTATCTTGTATTCTGATATTAGAGTAAAATAAGTTTTCCTCCATAGATTGTTGCCGCTGCTCTTTTCCTCCCTTCCTTCCTTCCCATTTTTTGTGGGATTGGGATGGGGGGGGAGGGCAGAGGCCTGTTGCCCCTGTCACAAACATACATTGATCTGATCAACTCCGTGACAGATTTTTGGGGCATGAACAGGGGCACGCTGCTTTTTAGCTTTTAGAATGAGTTTTTTTTTCTGTCTACTCCTAGAGAGCTTCGTTAAGGAGCATTATCAGTAGTTCAGGTATATGTGCTGGAAAACCTGACCTTGAAATACTAGGCGTACTGCCAGTGTTCTGGGATATTTGTAAACTTTGAGCACTGCTTAGTCTGGGTGGTGCCTTTTTTTTTTTTTTTTCTCTCCTCTTGTAAGCTTCAATTCATTAACCCCTTTTTAGGAGGCACCAGTGATGAACCCACTCGTTATCCTGGGGGTGCTGGGTAAAGGATTAAAAGCAACGGTGTTACTCACAACCTACTGGCCACTAATCCAGCTCACACTTATGTGTTTTGGAATTGCAACCATACATAGCTAACTAATGACACTGATGGAGACACCTATATTTTACCTATATGCAATGTGGTACGATTTGAATTTTGACATTTACATCCCAGAAGGAATGGCAAATTTCACAAACAACTATATCCCAAATGGAATAGCTAATTTTACAAACAACACAATGTTCAGACCAGTCTCCGGGTTTTCCTCTCAATTTGTCAAACGTTTTTCGAATCTTGAATTAATAGTCATTGGTGTGCATGTCATTTATTTTCCTGAATGTACTCCAACGCACCTGTAATAAAGGGAAGGAGTCTCCTCCAAAATTAGAGAATGATGACTGGCAGGGAATATGGAGAGGTTTAGGAAAGGTCATAGAAGCATGGGGACCTGCAGTGTCATGGGATTTTACTCTTGAACACCTGTGGGAACCTGAGAAACTAAGCCAGTATTTGAGACAGGGACTATGCGGCTTACATAAATCTAAGGAGGTACAATTGATTTGGGGTTTGGCTTGTGCTTACCGTGCCCTATATAATACCATTATGGAGAGAGAGTTTCCGAGCTGAGGTTCAAGCCAAAGGGGAAAATCCCCAAGTCAAATCTAATCAATCACAGGAGACACCAGTAACAATACCAGCTGCTCCTGTGGAGGACAAGAAATGGAAATGAGTGTCTTTGCGTATTGAACGAAAAAGAGAAGAGGAGGAGGAGGAGGTGGAGGAAGATCCAGGCGAGGGGCCCTCCTCAGAACCACCACCATCGTGAAAGGCAAAAGTGAAAACTAGGAGACTTGCAGAAGAGAGTGATGAGGAGGAAGTCTCTATTACTACTCTCCGGCCTCTAAAGATGACTGAAATCCAAGGTTCAAAAAAGGAGTTTACACGGCACCCAAATGAAACTCTTGTTTCCTGGTTGGTTCGCTGTTGGGACTGTAGGGCCAATAGCTTGTCTCTGGATGGTAATGAAGCTCGCCAACTAGGTGCCATTGCCAGAGATTCCTCTATCAATAGCTGGATTAGTCGATGTTCGGATGAGGCTACCATCCTCTGGGAACAAGTGTTAATAGCTGTGAAGGAAAAGTATCCCTTCAAAAATGGCTTGAAGATTGCGATGGAAAAATGGGATACAGTTGAAAAGGGTATCCAGTATTTGAGGGAAATAGGCGTGGTGGAAATGTTGTATGACCCTGACTTTGTTCCTAACCACCCACGCCAAGACCGCGACCCTGAAAAAGTAAGGACAACACCTGATATATGGCAGAAACTCGTGAGAACAGCGCCGGACAAATATGCTGCTACACTAATGTCAGCGTGTGACAGATAAAAGGAACAACAGAGAACGCCCTTAATTTATGAATTAATTGTTACGCTCAAAAACTATGAACAATTGCTATCCCCAATTCATGCTGCAGTTGCTGCTATTTCAAAAGTGACGGAGCAAGTGTCTCAACTGATTAACCGTGACAAACCTGTAGCAGTATCAGAGACGCTTGATGAAGATCAGGATAATCAAAAGAGTCTAATGAAGGAGATGAAGGAGATGATGCGAGCCCACCTAACTAAAGATGATGCACCTTCCTTCTCACGTGCACCATCAAAAATCTTAGCTGTTAGAAGCAAACGCTCTCCGGCTCAAGTAAGGGATAATACACCGCAAATTGTCTTATGGTATTACCTACGTGACCATGGAGAAGACATGTGGAAGTGGCACTGTGAACCTACTGCTGTATTACGAGCCTGGGTGAGAGAATTACAAGGCAGATCAACCACCAGTGCAGTTACTCCAGTTACCTCAGGTAATGAATAGAGGGGCCCTGCCCTCAGTCAGGAGGGGGAAAGGGATAATAGAGTATATTGGACTGTGTGGATTCAATGGCCTGGCACATCAGAACCACTGCAATATAAGGCCCTGGTGGACACTGGTGCACAGTGCACTCTGATGCCCTCGAGTCATGAAGGGACAGAATCAATCCATATTTCTGGAGTGACTGGGGGCTCTCAAGAATTCACTGTGTTGGAGGCTGAGATAGTCCTCACTGGTAAGGACTGGCAAAAACATCCTATTGTGACGGGCCCAGGAGCTCCATGTGTACTTGGTGTTGATTACCTCAGAAGGGGATATTTTAAGGATCCCAAAGGGTATTGATAGGCCTTTGGAATAGCTGCTGTGGACACAGACAACATTAAGCAGCTGTCTGTTTTGCCTGGCCTGTCAGAAGATCCGTCTGTTGTGGGGCTGCTGTGAGTAAAAGAGCAACAGGTACCGACTGCCACAAAAACGGTGCACACCAGTCGGCAGTACCACACCAACAGGGATTCCTTGCTTCCCATTCATAAGTTAATTCGTCAACTAGAGAGCCAGGGAGTGATCAGCAAAACTCACTCGCCTTTTAACAGCCCCATATGGCCAGTGCGTAAAGCCAGTGGAGAATGGAGGCTGACGGTGGACTACCGTGGCCTGAATGAAGTCACACCCCCACTGAGTGCTGCTGTGCCGGACATGTTAGAACTCCAGTATGAACTGGAGTCAAGAGCAGCCAAATGGTATGCCACCACTGACATTGCTAATGCCTTTTTCTCCATTCCTTTGGCCAAAGAATGTAAGCCACAGTTTGCTTTCACTTGGAGGGGCATTCAGTATACCAGGAACCGTTTGCCCCAGGGGTGGAAACACAGCCCGACCATTTGCCATGGGTTGATCCAAACTGTATTGGAACAGGGCAGTGCTCCTGAGCACCTGCAGTACATTGATGACATCATTTTGTGGGGCGATACAGCAGAAGTCTTTACAAAAGGAGAGCAAATAATCCAAATTCTTCTGAGTGCTGGTTTTGCTATTAAGCAAAGCAAAGTGAAAGGACCTGCCCAGGAGATTCAGTTCCTAGGCATAAAGTGGGAAGATGGCCTTCGTCACATCCCGAAAAATGTGATCAACAAAATCATTGCTATGTCTCCACCCACTAGCAAAAGAGAGACACAATCTTTTCTGGGTGCAGTGGGCTTTTGGAGAATGCATGTTCCAAACTACAGCCTCATTGTAAGACCCCTTTATCATGTGACGTGAATGAGAAATTAGTTTACATGGGGCCCTGAGCAGCAGCAGGCTTTTGAACAGATTAAACAGGAGATAGCCCGTGCCGTGGCCCTAGGGCCAGTACGGATGGGACAGGGTATAAAGAACATCCTCTATACTGCTGCTGGAGAGAACGGTCCCATTTGGAGTTTGTGGCAAAGAGCCTCAGGAGAGACCTGAGGCTGACCCTTGGGATTCTGGAGTCGGGCTTACAGGGGATCGGAAGAGGGCTACACTCCAACTGAGAAGGAGATCTTAGCTGCATATGAGGGGGTTCGGGCTGCTTCTGAAGTAGTCGGTGCTGAAACAGCTTCTTCTGGCACCTCGACTGCCAGTGCTGAACTGGATGTTTAAAGGAAAGGTTCCCTCCACCCATCATGCTACTGATGCCACCTGGAGGAAGTGGATTGCACTGATTACACAACGAGCATGGATGGGGAACCTCAACCGTCCAGGAATCCTAGAGGTCATCATGGACTGGCCTGAAGGTAAAAAGTTTGGAACAACACCAGCAGAAGAGGTATCACGTGCTAAAGAAGCCCCACCATACAATGAACTACCAGAGAATGAAAAGAAATATGCCCTGTTCACAGATGGATCGTGTCTATCTTACAAGTTATTTTTCTGATGACTGTTTGATGCGGCTGTGGCTGCAGGTGTCAGATGTCATGTTAACACTAAATCCAGATCCCCCTCAAGTAATTTGAAGAGGAGATGAAGGTCTTCTGTAGAGATCCCTGTAAAGGGTCACACCCAATTTATGGTCCCTAATAGCTTTTGCAAGTCATTCGAAGTGTTGATTCTCGCACCTAAAGTCTGTGGCCGGATTTGAGTTTGCAAAATCCTCCAGCGCAGATATTGCCAAGGTGGTGTTTTCTGGACTTTGTCCTGTGCAACTTGAAGTCCTGCCTGGGTCGTCGCTGCTGTAATAACCAACCCAACTTCAGTCACTGTCACCTCTTTCAGTGCGGCTATCAAGATATTGTCCATGTAGTCATATATATACAACCATCAGGAAATCTGATAAAATGACAGCATGTTGACAGATGGTTGGGCTGTTCTTCATTCCCCTGGGGTAATGCTGTCCAATGATATCAGAGATGGGGTTCTCCAGAGTTAACAGAAGGGACGGAGAATGCAAAACGTAGTGCATTCTCAGGACAGAATGGGATGTTAAAAAAACAGTCCTTTAAGTCTTACTATAAGTGGCCATGATTGTGGAAGCATAGTTGAAGAAGGTAGCCCTGGTTACAATGACCCTGTTGGCACTGAGTCGAGTTGGAGAGCTCTCACAGTTTCTTGTAGCATCAGAATAGATCTCAGAATAGTTCTCCAAATAGTTCTCCTTTATTGTGTTCAACATACATCTTATATACCATTCACTTACAAGCCAGAAATTCCTGTCCCTCTAATCAGTTAATTGGTTAGCTTCTCCCAAACAACAGTGATAAAGGATGAAAGGTTTCTTAAGTGTGATAAGGTTAACAATGCATACAAGAAGACCCTCTGTTTACCCTTATATGCAGACCGCTGACATTTGTTCTCTGTCATACACTCCAGGCTCTCAAGGTTTCGCAGTGATAGGGTCTATCAAAGAGTCCCATAAGCACTTTGCTGACTTGCTCACAGTTAGATCTTCCCCCACATCTCCCCCTTCTTTATTAATAATAAAGGCACTGTTCATAGCATTCTATATCATTTTCTTTGTACACTGCAACAAGAATGGAACACAAATTAAAACACAGAAAAAAGCAATAAGACAAACTAACCCTATTTTTAACAAATTCTGTATCCATTCTGCAAAAACCCCTAAAGAGACCCCTGAATATATTCCACCCATCTTGGACCTGTTCCTTTGTCCAGAGAAAAGCAGGACTCCGCACAGGATTGCTTCTTTCAGCGTAGCACTTCTTCCAGCATGAACTTCCTTTCAGCTTCTATGCAGCATGAGCTTCCTTTAAGCATTCTCACTCCACCTCGGTCTTTGTATGGACTCAGATATGAGCAATCCAAATCGTTTATTACAAGTTCTCACATAACTGATATACATCCACAAGCTTCCTTTTTTAGCGTTCTATCCTCCTTTACAACTTCCCCCCCTTTTTTTTTTTAATTAAAAAACTGTTACCACACTATAAAATAATAGCACTAATTATATTAATAGCATAATCATCATAACTCGATCAAAGCCTCTTGATAACACATTAAACATAAAAGTTATATAGGAGGTCATGATTTTTTGAGTCGATATATACACACTCACACAGGCATTTATTTAGACAATTCTATAAGTGGGAAATGGAAAATTTTTAACCTAATTTATTATTACTTATTGACTTCTGAGATGGGAAACTGATGAAATGACAGAGAAGGTACATTCTGGTGATGGATGCGAAAGGCAGTGACAGCAGGTAGTCCCCTGCTTCAAAGATCACTTTTCCTTTCTCACCCATCGTAGACTCTCTCCTGCTTTTATTCTTCTCAGGGTATGCAAGGTTTTTTCCACTTATGCTCCACATCTGCATGGCCAGTGCATGATACAGAGCCCAGGTGGAACACCTGCTAGCAAAATAGAACAAACCACTAAATTAGATCTCTCTACAAAACAAATACAGAAAGTTATTTACAACTATAGTCACTTACTCCCATTGTTTCTTGCTTTACCCTTAGCTCCATTTTCTATTTAATTCATAAGCTTTTTCTTGTTGACCAGTAGCTCATACTACTGTTACAAAAATCATATACGGGTGGTAATCTTTATGCAGCACAGAGTGAGAGGCACTCATATGTACCAGAAAACAAACATCTTTACCCTGCTGTGTATGCACTGCATTCAGTCCACTGGGGGCAAAATTCATCCTGGGTCCTTCAAGGTCCTGCTCTAGTGCAACTGCTACTGTTCTTCCCAATTTCTTTCTTTCATTACAATCCCTGTTTCTACATACTTTCCAAGCCCCCTCATTTAATTTGTCCAGGTCCCTTACTTCAATTCCTTTAACCTGTATATTATCAGGAGAAAATAAAGACATTCTTGCTCAGACTAGCAAAAGACCTTTGGAGGTGTAAACAAGTTCAGCAGACATGGAGGCAGAAAAACCGAAAGATTGTAACTATTCATGCCAGACAGACCCTCTCGACATAATCACGAGACATCTAGCTTGTACACCTGGCATGGGTGTGTGCAGATACTATAAAGACCATTGGCAAGCCCCGCCAAATCTGAGATGGCTTGGCGGAGGTGAGTGGCAAGGAACCATGGGTTCATGTGTGACAAAGGAGAAGATGGCGGATTGCCAATTGACAGAAGAGCCCATCACTTATACATGGAACCCAATGTACGTTGTTCCAGTTGTGAACAGCCGGGGGAGACGACCTGCACAGAAGGAGGTAAACGCCAACATCAAGCTGCATCTCATGCAGGAATGGTTCCACAGCAAGCTGGGGGCAGGGCGCGGTGGACGGCACATCACTGAGCGGCTGCTGACAGAGTACTGTGCCGAGATGGAGGCCCTTGATGTCTCCTTCCTCGTCAGGGAAAGTGGGACTTACACTGGGGACTATGTTCTGTCCTGGCACTGTGATACACTGGCGGCAGGATGATAACATCCACAAGTTCTTTTTGACTGTCACGCAAGTATTTGGCAGCCTCTATGACCTCATTACCTATTACTGGGAGATGCCGCTGAGGTACAACAGACTTGAGATAAGGCTGACAGAGCCAGTGCCTTGGTCCAGCTCTCACAACAACACAGACTGGGTGCTGCGGGACGGCACCAGAGGGACGAGCCCAGCTCGAGTGCCATCTACTTCAGGGCAGGAGGGAAGATCCAGTACTGCCAAACACGGCAAGAGGGTCACATTTAATAAGGCACTTGACCAAGTGCACGTTGTTCAAGTTCATCACCCACAATAAACGCTTTTTATTCTGCACTAACAACAGAGTCCGTGTCTAATTGCCACAGTTAAAACTTATTTGTCTTCCTCAACCTGTATGAGGACCTTTGGACAGGATTTCAAAAGGGCATAGAGGGGCTTTACCAATATTCCATAGTTGTAGGCGGCACCACTTCCTCATTACTAGGAAAGTCTGGAGCTCCTTAGCTGTTTGAGGTTCTGGAGTCTGGCTGTTTCCTTCCTCACTGTTTCCTAGGGTTCGGGATCCCGCAGCAATTCCATAGTACAAATGGGTTACTTGTGGCTGTGCCACTCGGGCTTTCTGTGGAGAAACTCGATAGCCATTAAGTCTGAGAAAGTTTAGTAAGCCAATTGTCCTTGCTAAATGTTATGCATTACCTCCTTTGTTTTGGTAGGTATCAGGTCATCCGTGTCTTCCAACTTGATTTTTGTTTAACCCAAACCAGCTGAGCTCCTTGCTTTATTCTGAATGCTATTGGTGCTGCATTCTTAGCCCTACCTGGGGATTCTACCATCCACACCCGAGGATAAACTTGATTCCTTACTTTGTCTGTGTTCTGGTCCCAGCAGGGGTAATGATTAATGCTAAACTAAGCACCTTTATTAACTGTTTCTTTTTTTTTTTTTTTTTAAACCTTAAATTCTTATTTTCCTTTAAACTTTATTTCAGTTTGCAGTTGTTTTAGTAAATCTTGCCCTAGTAAAGGTTTTGATGAATTTGGCATGTACAAAAATTTGTGTATGCCTACCTGTTTACCTATACTAAATTGTAAATGTTAAAGTAAACCTCCTTACTTTTGCCAGTGGTTTCCCTTCTGGTTACAAATTCATCACTTACTGGAGTAAGAACACCAAATTAGTTTCTTCAGCTTTTACTACAAATTCCACACTTTGCTGCAATTCCTTCCTTAGCTTAATTTTCTTCACCCTTAACTGTTATTGCATCTGTTACCAAATCCAGTGCCACTTTTTGCACTAACTGCTTTTCTGTTCAATGAGGGCAGAATGCTCCTGGACCCTGCCAGTCCCCCCTCACAGCTCTTCCTGAGGAGATCACTGGGTCCTAGAGACCTGCTCTCAGCTCCTTCCTCCTGAGGCTTCCTGGGATATCAAGTTTCCTAGATCTCTGCAGATAAAGTCTATTCTAGTTTCCAATGTTTTGTTTTTTTTTCCCCATTCGCAACTAACACTTTGTTTACGTTTGTTACATTTTGTTTATGATTAAAAACGGGGGGCAGGGCGGTGAGCAATGCGGGGATGCGGGGATTTGTTCTCTTGCCGGTGCTTATCTGCTTTGGCTAGAGCAGATAACAAACTTTAGTATTTTAGCTCACTGTTCTTCTTTAAACTTTTTGCTGTTGCTTTGTTTGGTGCTTTTTTTTTTCTTCACAATTCCACTATTGGTTAGGGTTAACTTAGGGTTATTATTAACTATTGGTTGTCTTCTGTATTCACATCCTTGATTTAAAAAGTTCAATACGTGTGTAGTTTAAGCAAGCCTTCCTGTTGGAAGTGCCTTCTCCATTCCTTCTGTTTTGCTTAAGTAGCATGGTTTTAAGGATGCTATGGGTATGCTCAACTATGGTTTATCTTGTAATACTGTAATACTTTCTGGGATATATATCCAAGGCCATTATCTGTACAGATTGTAGGGCTGTTTTTCATGCCCTGAGGTAATACCAATGATACTGCTGGGCTGGTGCTGATGCTTTACAGAGAGTACGAAAAAGCAAACCTAGGAGCATCGTGGGGGTCCAGAGAGATGGTGAAAAAACATTCTTTTAAGTCAAGTGTTAAAATTCCTGAAACGTCAAACTTCTGTGTGGGGGTCCCCGTTGATTGGAACCCTGCATCACCCCTTTTCATGGGCGCAGCTAGCACTAGCTGTGCCTGAGAATAAATCAGTTGATCAATACAAGTGCCTGCCAGTACTTCACATGGGGCCACAGGTGTGACTGTGCATCCCAAGTCCTGCAGGACACTATATACTAACACTTACAACATGGCTCTTGATCTGGGGCTATGATAACAGGGAAAACTTTCAACATATCTGCCTTTTTGGCTTTCCTAGCCTCCCTCCCAACAGTTGCGCGTGGATCAGGAAGGGACAAATCCATCTCTTCTTTAGGGTCTCTGCCGGGATCAAACGGGCTGCCGGGATCCTTGGGGAGGCGAGGCAGTAAAAACCCCATCCAATGCCGGTGACCAGGGAGCCGATGGCATTGCAAGCTGATCAGTAGAGCAACCAGCCGGTCCCTTGCTGTCAGGCAGACTGGGGGTGTCAGATTGCGATATTAAGTGGCTCTTCAGCGATTCAAAGACCTTTTCCCAAGCCTGAAGCAAGCTGAACTGTCTTATCACTCTTAGTAGCAGCATCCCATCGCTTCACGCCAACACGGTCCCATGCTTCAGGATCATGAATTGTCTGACTTGTGATCGAGGGGTGTCATGGAGTTGACCAGATCAAAATATGTCCGTAACAGGGGCGACAGGCCTCCGCCCTCCCCCCCCCACCCCAGTCCCACAAAAAATGGGAAGGAAGGAAGGGAGGAAAAGAGCAGCAGCAACAATCTATGGAGGAAAACTTATTTTACTATAATATTGGAATACAAGATAACACAATATATACAATTTAATTGAAATTGGGATTAATAAATCAGACAAGATGAGAGAGAGAGTTCCCGGGACCGAGTCAAACCTGAAAACCTTGGAATGGCTAGGAAAGCACCCTCCAGCACCCACTGCAAGGCAGCAAGAGAGCGCCCCCCCCCACCCGGAAGGGCCAGAACCCATGACTTCTGTAATGTACAGTGTCATGGTTTTGTGATTTTTGTCTTTCGGTATTCCACATCATAACATCATGTGGGGCACTGGGACTTTAACTGTCGATGCTCAAGTCCTGGGAACCTGCCCTGAAGAGAAGGAGAACTACATTCCCCAGGGGTCCTTGAGGTCAGGGAGAGGAGGTTTAACTCCTGGAAAGGTCGCCTGATTGTTTCTTTCTCGCCTGCCCTTCGTCATGGGCACTGCTCCTGTCTCCCTGCTGCTCAACTGGACTGCGCAACTCACCTCAGCGTTGTGGTGAGGCCTATCCACCTTTCGGACATTCTCTCTCTCATTATATTTGATTTATGTCATGGTTTTATGATTTTTGGTCATCAGTATTCCACACCATAACATCATGTAATGCACTGGGGGTGGGGTTTGATATCTGCCGAATGTTCGTCCGTCGGAGAAGAACTACTTTTCCCCAGGAGACTTTGCGGTCAGCAAGGGGATATAACTCCAAGCAAGGTCACCTGATCCTGCTTCTTCGCCTGCTCTTCGCTGTCTGCGCTTCGCCGTCTGTACTTCAGTCACTCAACTGGACTGCACTTCTCACCCCAGCATTGTGGTGAGGTCTATACAATTCAAACAGACTCTCTCTCTCTCTCTCTCTCATTGTATTTTACTAATACTATATTTAGTAAAATCATTTGTTCCACCTCAGATCAGTGCTGTTGTTTTCAAGTATTTTGGGGTCCCCTGCTTCCCCTTTCCCAGAGGTGCGGATCCGCAGATCCCTCCGCCCTGCTGGTCACGGAACTGGGCCGGACCAGCCCATAAACCGTTGACAATTTATTAGCTTCAATTCTGATTATATCGTATTATAGTGTGTTATCTTGCATTCTGATAATATACTTCGTAAATTAGTTTGTTTCTCCTCAGATCGGTGCCGCTGTTTTTAATTATTTTGGGGTCCCCTGTTTCCTTTTACCGGAGGCGCGGATCTGCGGATCCCTGCGCCCCGCTCGTCACGGAACTGGGCCGAACCAGCCCGTAAACCGTTGACATTCTTGGTGGAGAATGCGGGCACAGGCTGTTTTTTAGCTTTTTAGAATGAATCTCTCTCTGCTCTCGGAGAGCTTCGTTGGGAAAGTTTATCTTGTTCACCGGTGCTCACTGAAAACTTGACCTTGAAAGTCTAGGTGGACTGCCAGTGTTCGGGGATATTTGTAAACTTTGAGCACTGCTATCTTGCTCCCGTAAAGAGAGAAAAAAAATGATTTCACTTTCTCTTTTAAACCTGTTTGCAGAGGGAGCTGCTAATTTCACAGAACTTGGGATTTTTAAACAGGCTCCCAGTCTCTCCTTTGAATCCTTTATGAGGTTTTTGAATGCTCACCTGATGGCTTTGTTAATCTCCCTGAATTTACTGTTCATTATTTCAGTCAGTTTTTGAATTTATTGTATTTTGAGGAAGCCTTCCCCAAAACCAGAGAATATTGAATGGCAGGGAGTGTGGAGAGGCTTGGGAGAGATTTTAGAGAGATGGACATCTTCGGTGTCATGCAACTTTACTCCTGAACACCTGAAAGACCCTGAAAGCTTAAGCATTTATTTGAGACAGGAATGTTGCGGCTCAGGCAGATCTGAGGAGGCACAAATGATTTGGGGCCTGGCTAATGCTTATCGGGCCTTATTCAATAGCATCCCAAAAAGGGACAGAGTTTGTGAAATTGAGAGTGTCTGAGAGCTGAGAGGGAGAATCTCAGGGCTGAGAAGGAGAGTTTCCAGGAGAGACTCCGAGCCGAGAGGGAGAATCTCCAGGTCCAGAGAGTCTCCTAGTTGAGAAACAGAGTCTCCAAACGCAAAGAGAAAGTCTCCAAGCTGAAGTCGAGAATCTCTGAGCTGATAGAAGGAATCTCCAATCTCAACGAGATGCCTTCGAATCGTGTCGTATTGTGGGAAAGCATCGCAGATGGAAATCTGCTGTGTGGAGCCCCACACGACAAGTTGCAGAGGCCACCGAAGGGAAAGGAGAATGAAGCCAATTTGCAGAGGTAAAGGCTGTCCAGCTGGCCTTAGATGTTGCTGAGCGGGAGAGGGGGCCAATGCTCTATCTTTACACTGACTCATGGATGGTGGCAAATGCCTTATGGGGGTGGTTACAGCAGTGGAAGCAAAATAACTGGCAAAGAAGGGGTAATCCTATTTGGGCTGCTGAACTGAGGAAAGACATTGCTGCCCGAGTAAAGAATATGTTTGTGAAGGTGCGCCATGTAGATGCTCATTTGCCCAAGATTCGGGCTACTGTAGAACAGGAAAATAACCATCAGGTAGACCGAGCTGCCAAAATTAAGGTGGCTCGAATAGACCTGGACTGGCAGAACAAGGGTGAATTATTTCTAGCTCGGTGGGCCCATGAGACCTCAGGTCATCAAGGAAGAGATGCAACATACAAATGGGCTAGAGACCGAGGGGTGGACTGAACTATGGATGCCATTGCACAGGTTATTCATAACGGTGAAACGTGTCATCATCAAACAAGCCAAGAGGATGAAACCTCTCTGGGAGGAAGGGCGATGGCAAAAGTACAAATATGGGGAGGCATGGCAGGTTGATTATATCACCTTGCCACGATCTCGCAATGCTAAGCGTTATGTGCTCACCATGGTGGATGCAACAACCGGGTGGCTTGAAACATTTGCAGTACCGCACGCTACCGCCCGAAACACCATATTAGGGCTTGGGGAAACAAGTCCTGTGGCGACATGGCACCCCAGAAAGGATTGAGTCAGATAATGGGACTCATTTCAAAAATTCTCTTGTAAATACTTGGGCCAAAGATCATGGCATCGAGTGGATTTATCATATCCCCTATCATGCACCATCCTCTGGTAAAATTGAACACTACAATGGGTTGCTAAAAACCATGTTGAAAGCAATGGGTGGCGGAACATTTAAGCATTGGGATAAACATTTGGCAGAAGCCACCTGGTTAGTCAATAGTAGAGGATCAATCAATCGCGATGGTCCTGCTAGCTCCCTACATACTGTCAAGGGAGATAAGGTTCCTGTAGTACATGTAAAGAACATGCTGGGAAAAGCGGTTTGGGTCTTTCCAGGTTCTGGGAAGGGCAAAACTCTTCGTGGAACTGTTTTTGCCCAGGGGCCTGGGTCCACTTGGTGGGTGATGCAGAGAAACGGGGATGTTCAGTGTGAACCACAAGGGAATTTGATGATGGGGGAGTGCAGCCAGTAATTCCATGTAAATACACAGATTTTTGTGTGTGCGTGTGTTTAATGTTTGATAATTACTGTTTGTATATATATTAAGCACGATGTAGTGATGTAGAATAAGGGGTGAAATGTCATGGTTTTGTGATTTTTGTCTTTCGGTATTCCACATCATAACATCATGAGGGGCAATGGGACTTAAAATGTCAATGCTCAAGTCCAGGGTACCTGCCCTGAAGAGAAGGAGAACTAAATTCCCCAGTGGACCTTGCCGTCAGGGAGAGGAGGTTTAACTCCTGGCAAGGTCACCTGATTGTTTCTTACTCACCTGCCCTTTGTCATGGGCGCTGCTCCTGTCTCCCTGCTGCTCAAATGGACTGTGCATCTCACCTCAGCGTTGTGGTGAGGCCTATCCACCTTTCGGACATTCTCTCTCTCATTATATTTGATTTATTAGCTTCAATTCTGATTATATTGTATTACAGTGTGTTATCTTGCATTCCGATAATATACTTCGTAAATTAGTTTGTTTCTCCTCAGATCGGTGCCGCTGTTTTTAATTATTTTGGGGTCCCCTGTTTCCTTTTTCCGGAGGCGCGGATCTGCGGATACCGCCGCCCCGCTCATCACTGAACTGGGCTGAACCAGCCCGTAAACCGTTGACATACAGGGATATGTACTTTGAATTGGGGCAGTGACACTTTAATGCCCCATACACTACATGAAGTTTTAATGTGGAATACTGAAGCCCAAAAACAAAAAAACAAAAAACAAAAACAAAAAACAAAGAACCATGACATTCCACCCCTTATTCTACATCGTTACATCTTGCTTAAAACACATATACATACATACAAACAAACAAAAAAAGATTAAAATGCAAAAGAGAAAAGAGAAAAAAGAGCAAATAATCCATATCTTTCTCTGTGCTGCTTTCGCTATTAAGCGAAGCAAAGTGAAAGGTGAATTTCCTGACCAGGAAATTCATTTCCTAGGTATGAAGTGGCAAGATGGCTGTCGTCATATCCCGACAGATGTGGTTGACAGAATCACTGCCACGTCTCCGCCCACTAATAAGAAAGAAGCACAATCCTTTCTGGGCATAGTGGGTTTTGGCAGAATGCATGTTCCAAACTACAGCCTCACTGTAAGCCCACTTTATCAGGTGACACGGAAGAAGAATGATTTTGTGTGGGGTCCTGAGCAGCAGCAGGCTTTTGAGCAGATTAAACAAGAGATAGCCCGTGCTGTGGCCCTGGGGCCAGTACGGATAGAACAGGATGTGAAGAACATCCTCTACACTGCTGCTGGAGAGAAAGGCCCCACTTGGAGTTTGTGGCAAAGAGCCTCAGGAGAGACCCGAGGCCGACCCTTGGGATTCTGGAGTCGAGCCTACAGGGGGTCAGAGGAGGGCTACACTCCAACTGAAAAGGAGATCTTAGCTGCATATGAGGGGGTTCGGGCTGCTTCCGAAGTGGTCGGTACTGAAACACAGCTCCTTCTGGCACCTTGACTGCCAGTGTTGAACTGGATGTTCAAGGGAAAGGTTCCTTCCACCCATCATGCTACTGATGCCACTTGGAGTAAGTGGATTGCACTGATTACACAACGAGCACGGATGGGGAACCTCAGCCGTCCAGGAATCCTAGAAGTCATCATGGACTGGCCTGAAGGTAAAAAGTTTGGAACACCACCAGCAGAAGAAGTATCACGTGCTAAAGAAGCCCCACCATACAATGAACTACCAGAGGATGAAAAGAAATATGCCCTGTTCACAGATGGATCGTGTCGTATTGTGGGAAAGCATCGCAGATGGAAATCTGCTGTGTGGAGCCCCACACGACAAGTTGCTGAGGCCACCGAAGGGAAAGGAGAATCGAGCCAATTTGCAGAGGTAAAGGCTGTCCAACTGGCCTTAGATGTCGCTGAACGGGAGAGGTGGCCAATGCTCTATCTTTACACTGACTCATGGATGGTAGCAAATGCCTTATGGGGGTGGCTACAGCAGTGGGAGCAAAATAATTGGCAAAGAAAGGGCAAGCCTATTTGGGCTGCTGACCTATGGAAAGATATTGCTACCCGAACAAAAAATATGGTTATAAAGGTGCGTCATGTAGATGCTCATGTGCCCAAGAGTAGAGCTACAGAAGATCAGCGAAATAACCATCAGGTAGACCGAGCTGCCAGAATTGAGGTGGCTCAAATAGACCTGGACTGGCAGAACAAGGGTGAGTTATTTTTAGCTCGGTGGGCCCATGAGACCTCAGGTCATCAAGGGAGAGACGCAACATACAAATGGGCCAGAGACCGAGGGGTGGACTTAGCTATGGATGCCATTGTACAAATCATTCATGACTGTGATACATGCGCCACAATTAAACAAGCTAAGAGGATGAAACCTCTCTGGGAGGAAGGGCGATGGCAAAAGTACAAATATGGGGAGGCATGGCAGGTTGATTATATCACCTTGCCACGATCTCGCAATGGTAAGCATTATGTGCTCACCATGGTGGAGGCAACAACCGGGTGGCTTGAAACATATGCAGTACCCCATGCTACTGCCCGAAACACCATATTAGGTCTGGAGAGGCAAATCCTGTGGCGACATGGCACCCCAGAAAGGATTGAGTCAGATAATGGGACTCATTTTAAAAATTCACTTGTGGATACTTGGGCCAGAGAACATGGCATCGAGTGGATTTATCATATCCCCTATCATGCACCAGCCTCTGGTAAGATCGAACGCTACAACGGGTTGTTAAAAACGATGTTGAAAGCAATGGGTGGCGGAACATTTAAACACTGGGAGAAGCATTTGGCAGAAGCCACCTGGCTGGTTAACACCAGAGGATCAATCAGTCGAGATGGTCCTACCCAATCCAGCTCCCTACATATTGTAGAGGGAGATAAGGTCCCTGTAGTACATGTAAAGAACATGTTAGGAAAAGCAGTTTGGGTTTTTCCTGCTTCTGGGAAGGGCAAACCTATTCGCGGAACTGTCTTTGCCCAGGGACCTGGGTCCACCTGGTGGGTGATGCAGAAAAACGGGGATGTTCAGTGTGTACCACAAGGGAATTTGATGTTGGGGGAGTGCAGTCTGTAATCCCATGTGTTAAGCATGATGTAGTGATGTAGAATAAGGGGTGGAATGTCATGGTTTTATGATTTTTGGTCATCAGTATTCCACACCATAACATCATGTAATGCACTGGGGGTGGGGTTTGATATCTGCCGAATGTTCGTCCGTCGGAGAAGAACTACTTTTCCCCAGGAGACTTTGCGGTCAGCAAGGGGATATAACTCCAAGCAAGGTCACCTGATCCTGCTTCTTCGCCTGCTCTTCGCTGTCTGCGCTTCGCCGTCTGTACTTCAGTCACTCAACTGGACTGCACTTCTCACCCCAGCATTGTGGTGAGGTCTATACAATTCAAACAGACTCTCTCTCTCTCTCTCTCTCATTGTATTTTACTAATACTATATTTAGTAAAATCATTTGTTCCACCTCAGATCAGTGCTGTTGTTTTCAAGTATTTTGGGGTCCCCTGCTTCCCCTTTCCCAGAGGTGCGGATCCGCAGATCCCTCCGCCCTGCTGGTCACGGAACTGGGCCGGACCAGCCCATAAACCGTTGACAATTTATTAGCTTCAATTCTGATTATATCGTATTATAGTGTGTTATCTTGCATTCTGATAATATACTTCGTAAATTAGTTTGTTTCTCCTCAGATCGGTGCCGCTGTTTTTAATTATTTTGGGGTCCCCTGTTTCCTTTTACCGGAGGCGCGGATCTGCGGATTCCTGCGCCCCGCTCGTCACGGAACTGGGCCGAACCAGCCCGTAAACCGTTGACATTCTTGGTGGAGAATGCGGGCACAGGCTGTTTTTTAGCTTTTTAGAATGAATCTCTCTCTGCTCTCGGAGAGCTTCGTTGGGAAAGTTTATCTTGTTCACCGGTGCTCACTGAAAACTTGACCTTGAAAGTCTAGGTGGACTGCCAGTGTTCGGGGATATTTGTAAACTTTGAGCACTGCTATCTTGCTCCCGTAAAGAGAGAAAAAAAATGATTTCACTTTCTCTTTTAAACCTGTTTGCAGAGGGAGCTGCTAATTTCACAGAACTTGGGATTTTTAAACAGGCTCCCAGTCTCTCCTTTGAATCCTTTATGAGGTTTTTGAATGCTCACCTGATGGCTTTGTTAATCTCCCTGAATTTACTGTTCATTATTTCAGTCAGTTTTTGAATTTATTGTATTTTGAGGAAGCCTTCCCCAAAACCAGAGAATATTGAATGGCAGGGAGTGTGGAGAGGCTTGGGAGAGATTTTAGAGAGATGGACATCTTCGGTGTCATGCAACTTTACTCCTGAACACCTGAAAGACCCTGAAAGCTTAAGCATTTATTTGAGACAGGAATGTTGCGGCTCAGGCAGATCTGAGGAGGCACAAATGATTTGGGGCCTGGCTAATGCTTATCGGGCCTTATTCAATAGCATCCCAAAAAGGGACAGAGTTTGTGAAATTGAGAGTGTCTGAGAGCTGAGAGGGAGAATCTCAGGGCTGAGAAGGAGAGTTTCCAGGAGAGACTCCGAGCCGAGAGGGAGAATCTCCAGGTCCAGAGAGTCTCCTAGTTGAGAAACAGAGTCTCCAAACGCAAAGAGAAAGTCTCCAAGCTGAAGTCGAGAATCTCTGAGCTGATAGAAGGAATCTCCAATCTCAACGAGATGCCTTCGAATCGTGTCGTATTGTGGGAAAGCATCGCAGATGGAAATCTGCTGTGTGGAGCCCCACACGACAAGTTGCAGAGGCCACCGAAGGGAAAGGAGAATCAAGCCAATTTGCAGAGGTAAAGGCTGTCCAGCTGGCCTTAGATGTTGCTGAGCGGGAGAGGGGGCCAATGCTCTATCTTTACACTGACTCATGGATGGTGGCAAATGCCTTATGGGGGTGGTTACAGCAGTGGAAGCAAAATAACTGGCAAAGAAGGGGTAATCCTATTTGGGCTGCTGAACTGAGGAAAGACATTGCTGCCCGAGTAAAGAATATGTTTGTGAAGGTGCGCCATGTAGATGCTCATTTGCCCAAGATTCGGGCTACTGTAGAACAGGAAAATAACCATCAGGTAGACCGAGCTGCCAAAATTAAGGTGGCTCGAATAGACCTGGACTGGCAGAACAAGGGTGAATTATTTCTAGCTCGGTGGGCCCATGAGACCTCAGGTCATCAAGGAAGAGATGCAACATACAAATGGGCTAGAGACCGAGGGGTGGACTGAACTATGGATGCCATTGCACAGGTTATTCATAACGGTGAAACGTGTCATCATCAAACAAGCCAAGAGGATGAAACCTCTCTGGGAGGAAGGGCGATGGCAAAAGTACAAATATGGGGAGGCATGGCAGGTTGATTATATCACCTTGCCACGATCTTGCAATGCTAAGCGTTATGTGCTCACCATGGTGGATGCAACAACCGGGTGGCTTGAAACATTTGCAGTACCGCACGCTACCGCCCGAAACACCATATTAGGGCTTGGGGAAACAAGTCCTGTGGCGACATGGCACCCCAGAAAGGATTGAGTCAGATAATGGGACTCATTTCAAAAATTCTCTTGTAAATACTTGGGCCAAAGATCATGGCATCGAGTGGATTTATCATATCCCCTATCATGCACCATCCTCTGGTAAAATTGAACACTACAATGGGTTGCTAAAAACCATGTTGAAAGCAATGGGTGGCGGAACATTTAAGCATTGGGATAAACATTTGGCAGAAGCCACCTGGTTAGTCAATAGTAGAGGATCAATCAATCGCGATGGTCCTGCTAGCTCCCTACATACTGTCAAGGGAGATAAGGTTCCTGTAGTACATGTAAAGAACATGCTGGGAAAAGCGGTTTGGGTCTTTCCAGGTTCTGGGAAGGGCAAAACTCTTCGTGGAACTGTTTTTGCCCAGGGGCCTGGGTCCACTTGGTGGGTGATGCAGAGAAACGGGGATGTTCAGTGTGAACCACAAGGGAATTTGATGATGGGGGAGTGCAGCCAGTAATTCCATGTAAATACACAGATTTTTGTGTGTGCGTGTGTTTAATGTTTGATAATTACTGTTTGTATATATATTAAGCACGATGTAGTGATGTAGAATAAGGGGTGAAATGTCATGGTTTTGTGATTTTTGTCTTTCGGTATTCCACATCATAACATCATGAGGGGCAATGGGACTTAAAATGTCAATGCTCAAGTCCAGGGTACCTGCCCTGAAGAGAAGGAGAACTAAATTCCCCAGTGGACCTTGCCGTCAGGGAGAGGAGGTTTAACTCCTGGCAAGGTCACCTGATTGTTTCTTACTCACCTGCCCTTTGTCATGGGCGCTGCTCCTGTCTCCCTGCTGCTCAAATGGACTGTGCATCTCACCTCAGCGTTGTGGTGAGGCCTATCCACCTTTCGGACATTCTCTCTCTCATTATATTTGATTTATTAGCTTCAATTCTGATTATATTGTATTACAGTGTGTTATCTTGCATTCCGATAATATACTTCGTAAATTAGTTTGTTTCTCCTCAGATCGGTGCCGCTGTTTTTAATTATTTTGGGGTCCCCTGTTTCCTTTTTCCGGAGGCGCGGATCTGCGGATACCGCCGCCCCGCTCATCACTGAACTGGGCTGAACCAGCCCGTAAACCGTTGACATACAGGGATATGTACTTTGAATTGGGGCAGTGACACTTTAATGCCCCATACACTACATGAAGTTTTAATGTGGAATACTGAAGCCCAAAAACAAAAAAACAAAAAACAAAAACAAAAAACAAAGAACCATGACATTCCACCCCTTATTCTACATCGTTACATCTTGCTTAAAACACATATACATACATACAAACAAACAAAAAAAGATTAAAATGCAAAAGAGAAAAGAGAAAAAAGAGCAAATAATCCATATCTTTCTCTGTGCTGCTTTCGCTATTAAGCGAAGCAAAGTGAAAGGTGAATTTCCTGACCAGGAAATTCATTTCCTAGGTATGAAGTGGCAAGATGGCCGTCGTCATATCCCGACAGATGTGGTTGACAGAATCACTGCCACGTCTCCGCCCACTAATAAGAAAGAAGCACAATCCTTTCTGGGCATAGTGGGTTTTGGCAGAATGCATGTTCCAAACTACAGCCTCACTGTAAGCCCACTTTATCAGGTGACACGGAAGAAGAATGATTTTGTGTGGGGTCCTGAGCAGCAGCAGGCTTTTGAGCAGATTAAACAAGAGATAGCCCGTGCTGTGGCCCTGGGGCCAGTACGGATAGAACAGGATGTGAAGAACATCCTCTACACTGCTGCTGGAGAGAAAGGCCCCACTTGGAGTTTGTGGCAAAGAGCCTCAGGAGAGACCCGAGGCCGACCCTTGGGATTCTGGAGTCGAGCCTACAGGGGGTCAGAGGAGGGCTACACTCCAACTGAAAAGGAGATCTTAGCTGCATATGAGGGGGTTCGGGCTGCTTCCGAAGTGGTCGGTACTGAAACACAGCTCCTTCTGGCACCTTGACTGCCAGTGTTGAACTGGATGTTCAAGGGAAAGGTTCCTTCCACCCATCATGCTACTGATGCCACTTGGAGTAAGTGGATTGCACTGATTACACAACGAGCACGGATGGGGAACCTCAGCCGTCCAGGAATCCTAGAAGTCATCATGGACTGGCCTGAAGGTAAAAAGTTTGGAACACCACCAGCAGAAGAAGTATCACGTGCTAAAGAAGCCCCACCATACAATGAACTACCAGAGGATGAAAAGAAATATGCCCTGTTCACAGATGGATCGTGTCGTATTGTGGGAAAGCATCGCAGATGGAAATCTGCTGTGTGGAGCCCCACACGACAAGTTGCTGAGGCCACCGAAGGGAAAGGAGAATCGAGCCAATTTGCAGAGGTAAAGGCTGTCCAACTGGCCTTAGATGTCGCTGAACGGGAGAGGTGGCCAATGCTCTATCTTTACACTGACTCATGGATGGTAGCAAATGCCTTATGGGGGTGGCTACAGCAGTGGGAGCAAAATAATTGGCAAAGAAAGGGCAAGCCTATTTGGGCTGCTGACCTATGGAAAGATATTGCTACCCGAACAAAAAATATGGTTATAAAGGTGCGTCATGTAGATGCTCATGTGCCCAAGAGTAGAGCTACAGAAGATCAGCGAAATAACCATCAGGTAGACCGAGCTGCCAGAATTGAGGTGGCTCAAATAGACCTGGACTGGCAGAACAAGGGTGAGTTATTTTTAGCTCGGTGGGCCCATGAGACCTCAGGTCATCAAGGGAGAGACGCAACATACAAATGGGCCAGAGACCGAGGGGTGGACTTAGCTATGGATGCCATTGTACAAATCATTCATGACTGTGATACATGCGCCACAATTAAACAAGCTAAGAGGATGAAACCTCTCTGGGAGGAAGGGCGATGGCAAAAGTACAAATATGGGGAGGCATGGCAGGTTGATTATATCACCTTGCCACGATCTCGCAATGGTAAGCATTATGTGCTCACCATGGTGGAGGCAACAACCGGGTGGCTTGAAACATATGCAGTACCCCATGCTACTGCCCGAAACACCATATTAGGTCTGGAGAGGCAAATCCTGTGGCGACATGGCACCCCAGAAAGGATTGAGTCAGATAATGGGACTCATTTTAAAAATTCACTTGTGGATACTTGGGCCAGAGAACATGGCATCGAGTGGATTTATCATATCCCCTATCATGCACCAGCCTCTGGTAAGATCGAACGCTACAACGGGTTGTTAAAAACGATGTTGAAAGCAATGGGTGGCGGAACATTTAAACACTGGGAGAAGCATTTGGCAGAAGCCACCTGGCTGGTTAACACCAGAGGATCAATCAGTCGAGATGGTCCTACCCAATCCAGCTCCCTACATACTGTCAAGGGAGATAAGGTCCCTGTAGTACATGTAAAGAACATGTTAGGAAAAGCAGTTTGGGTTTTTCCTGCTTCTGGGAAGGGCAAACCTATTCGCGGAACTGTCTTTGCCCAGGGACCTGGGTCCACCTGGTGGGTGATGCAGAAAAACGGGGATGTTCAGTGTGTACCACAAGGGAATTTGATGTTGGGGGAGTGCAGTCTGTAATCCCATGTGTTAAGCATGATGTAGTGATGTAGAATAAGGGGTGGAATGTCATGGTTTTATGATTTTTGGTCATCAGTATTCCACACCATAACATCATGTAATGCACTGGGGGTGGGGTTTGATATCTGCCGAATGTTCGTCCGTCGGAGAAGAACTACTTTTCCCCAGGAGACTTTGCGGTCAGCAAGGGGATATAACTCCAAGCAAGGTCACCTGATCCTGCTTCTTCGCCTGCTCTTCGCTGTCTGCGCTTCGCCGTCTGTACTTCAGTCACTCAACTGGACTGCACTTCTCACCCCAGCATTGTGGTGAGGTCTATACAATTCAAACAGACTCTCTCTCTCTCTCTCTCTCATTGTATTTTACTAATACTATATTTAGTAAAATCATTTGTTCCACCTCAGATCAGTGCTGTTGTTTTCAAGTATTTTGGGGTCCCCTGCTTCCCCTTTCCCAGAGGTGCGGATCCGCAGATCCCTCCGCCCTGCTGGTCACGGAACTGGGCCGGACCAGCCCATAAACCGTTGACAATTTATTAGCTTCAATTCTGATTATATCGTATTATAGTGTGTTATCTTGCATTCTGATAATATACTTCGTAAATTAGTTTGTTTCTCCTCAGATCGGTGCCGCTGTTTTTAATTATTTTGGGGTCCCCTGTTTCCTTTTACCGGAGGCGCGGATCTGCGGATTCCTGCGCCCCGCTCGTCACGGAACTGGGCCGAACCAGCCCGTAAACCGTTGACATTCTTGGTGGAGAATGCGGGCACAGGCTGTTTTTTAGCTTTTTAGAATGAATCTCTCTCTGCTCTCGGAGAGCTTCGTTGGGAAAGTTTATCTTGTTCACCGGTGCTCACTGAAAACTTGACCTTGAAAGTCTAGGTGGACTGCCAGTGTTCGGGGATATTTGTAAACTTTGAGCACTGCTATCTTGCTCCCGTAAAGAGAGAAAAAAAATGATTTCACTTTCTCTTTTAAACCTGTTTGCAGAGGGAGCTGCTAATTTCACAGAACTTGGGATTTTTAAACAGGCTCCCAGTCTCTCCTTTGAATCCTTTATGAGGTTTTTGAATGCTCACCTGATGGCTTTGTTAATCTCCCTGAATTTACTGTTCATTATTTCAGTCAGTTTTTGAATTTATTGTATTTTGAGGAAGCCTTCCCCAAAACCAGAGAATATTGAATGGCAGGGAGTGTGGAGAGGCTTGGGAGAGATTTTAGAGAGATGGACATCTTCGGTGTCATGCAACTTTACTCCTGAACACCTGAAAGACCCTGAAAGCTTAAGCATTTATTTGAGACAGGAATGTTGCGGCTCAGGCAGATCTGAGGAGGCACAAATGATTTGGGGCCTGGCTAATGCTTATCGGGCCTTATTCAATAGCATCCCAAAAAGGGACAGAGTTTGTGAAATTGAGAGTGTCTGAGAGCTGAGAGGGAGAATCTCAGGGCTGAGAAGGAGAGTTTCCAGGAGAGACTCCGAGCCGAGAGGGAGAATCTCCAGGTCCAGAGAGTCTCCTAGTTGAGAAACAGAGTCTCCAAACGCAAAGAGAAAGTCTCCAAGCTGAAGTCGAGAATCTCTGAGCTGATAGAAGGAATCTCCAATCTCAACGAGATGCCTTCGAATCGTGTCGTATTGTGGGAAAGCATCGCAGATGGAAATCTGCTGTGTGGAGCCCCACACGACAAGTTGCAGAGGCCACCGAAGGGAAAGGAGAATCAAGCCAATTTGCAGAGGTAAAGGCTGTCCAGCTGGCCTTAGATGTTGCTGAGCGGGAGAGGGGGCCAATGCTCTATCTTTACACTGACTCATGGATGGTGGCAAATGCCTTATGGGGGTGGTTACAGCAGTGGAAGCAAAATAACTGGCAAAGAAGGGGTAATCCTATTTGGGCTGCTGAACTGAGGAAAGACATTGCTGCCCGAGTAAAGAATATGTTTGTGAAGGTGCGCCATGTAGATGCTCATTTGCCCAAGATTCGGGCTACTGTAGAACAGGAAAATAACCATCAGGTAGACCGAGCTGCCAAAATTAAGGTGGCTCGAATAGACCTGGACTGGCAGAACAAGGGTGAATTATTTCTAGCTCGGTGGGCCCATGAGACCTCAGGTCATCAAGGAAGAGATGCAACATACAAATGGGCCAGAGACCGAGGGGTGGACTTAGCTATGGATGCCATTGTACAAATCATTCATGACTGTGATACATGCGCCACAATTAAACAAGCTAAGAGGATGAAACCTCTCTGGGAGGAAGGGCGATGGCAAAAGTACAAATATGGGGAGGCATGGCAGGTTGATTATATCACCTTGCCACGATCTCGCAATGCTAAGCGTTATGTGCTCACCATGGTGGATGCAACAACCGGGTGGCTTGAAACATTTGCAGTACCGCACGCTACCGCCCGAAACACCATATTAGGGCTTGGGGAAACAAGTCCTGTGGCGACATGGCACCCCAGAAAGGATTGAGTCAGATAATGGGACTCATTTCAAAAATTCTCTTGTAAATACTTGGGCCAAAGATCATGGCATCGAGTGGATTTATCATATCCCCTATCATGCACCATCCTCTGGTAAAATTGAACACTACAATGGGTTGCTAAAAACCATGTTGAAAGCAATGGGTGGCGGAACATTTAAGCATTGGGATAAACATTTGGCAGAAGCCACCTGGTTAGTCAATAGTAGAGGATCAATCAATCGCGATGGTCCTGCTAGCTCCCTACATACTGTCAAGGGAGATAAGGTTCCTGTAGTACATGTAAAGAACATGCTGGGAAAAGCGGTTTGGGTCTTTCCAGGTTCTGGGAAGGGCAAAACTCTTCGTGGAACTGTTTTTGCCCAGGGGCCTGGGTCCACTTGGTGGGTGATGCAGAGAAACGGGGATGTTCAGTGTGAACCACAAGGGAATTTGATGATGGGGGAGTGCAGCCAGTAATTCCATGTAAATACACAGATTTTTGTGTGTGCGTGTGTTTAATGTTTGATAATTACTGTTTGTATATATATTAAGCACGATGTAGTGATGTAGAATAAGGGGTGAAATGTCATGGTTTTGTGATTTTTGTCTTTCGGTATTCCACATCATAACATCATGAGGGGCAATGGGACTTAAAATGTCAATGCTCAAGTCCAGGGTACCTGCCCTGAAGAGAAGGAGAACTAAATTCCCCAGTGGACCTTGCCGTCAGGGAGAGGAGGTTTAACTCCTGGCAAGGTCACCTGATTGTTTCTTACTCACCTGCCCTTTGTCATGGGCGCTGCTCCTGTCTCCCTGCTGCTCAAATGGACTGTGCATCTCACCTCAGCGTTGTGGTGAGGCCTATCCACCTTTCGGACATTCTCTCTCTCATTATATTTGATTTATTAGCTTCAATTCTGATTATATTGTATTACAGTGTGTTATCTTGCATTCCGATAATATACTTCGTAAATTAGTTTGTTTCTCCTCAGATCGGTGCCGCTGTTTTTAATTATTTTGGGGTCCCCTGTTTCCTTTTTCCGGAGGCGCGGATCTGCGGATACCGCCGCCCCGCTCATCACTGAACTGGGCTGAACCAGCCCGTAAACCGTTGACATACAGGGATATGTACTTTGAATTGGGGCAGTGACACTTTAATGCCCCATACACTACATGAAGTTTTAATGTGGAATACTGAAGCCCAAAAACAAAAAAACAAAAAACAAAAACAAAAAACAAAGAACCATGACATTCCACCCCTTATTCTACATCGTTACATCTTGCTTAAAACACATATACATACATACAAACAAACAAAAAAAGATTAAAATGCAAAAGAGAAAAGAGAAAAAAGAGCAAATAATCCATATCTTTCTCTGTGCTGCTTTCGCTATTAAGCGAAGCAAAGTGAAAGGTGAATTTCCTGACCAGGAAATTCATTTCCTAGGTATGAAGTGGCAAGATGGCCGTCGTCATATCCCGACAGATGTGGTTGACAGAATCACTGCCACGTCTCCGCCCACTAATAAGAAAGAAGCACAATCCTTTCTGGGCATAGTGGGTTTTGGCAGAATGCATGTTCCAAACTACAGCCTCACTGTAAGCCCACTTTATCAGGTGACACGGAAGAAGAATGATTTTGTGTGGGGTCCTGAGCAGCAGCAGGCTTTTGAGCAGATTAAACAAGAGATAGCCCGTGCTGTGGCCCTGGGGCCAGTACGGATAGAACAGGATGTGAAGAACATCCTCTACACTGCTGCTGGAGAGAAAGGCCCCACTTGGAGTTTGTGGCAAAGAGCCTCAGGAGAGACCCGAGGCCGACCCTTGGGATTCTGGAGTCGAGCCTACAGGGGGTCAGAGGAGGGCTACACTCCAACTGAAAAGGAGATCTTAGCTGCATATGAGGGGGTTCGGGCTGCTTCCGAAGTGGTCGGTACTGAAACACAGCTCCTTCTGGCACCTTGACTGCCAGTGTTGAACTGGATGTTCAAGGGAAAGGTTCCTTCCACCCATCATGCTACTGATGCCACTTGGAGTAAGTGGATTGCACTGATTACACAACGAGCACGGATGGGGAACCTCAGCCGTCCAGGAATCCTAGAAGTCATCATGGACTGGCCTGAAGGTAAAAAGTTTGGAACACCACCAGCAGAAGAAGTATCACGTGCTAAAGAAGCCCCACCATACAATGAACTACCAGAGGATGAAAAGAAATATGCCCTGTTCACAGATGGATCGTGTCGTATTGTGGGAAAGCATCGCAGATGGAAATCTGCTGTGTGGAGCCCCACACGACAAGTTGCTGAGGCCACCGAAGGGAAAGGAGAATCGAGCCAATTTGCAGAGGTAAAGGCTGTCCAACTGGCCTTAGATGTCGCTGAACGGGAGAGGTGGCCAATGCTCTATCTTTACACTGACTCATGGATGGTAGCAAATGCCTTATGGGGGTGGCTACAGCAGTGGGAGCAAAATAATTGGCAAAGAAAGGGCAAGCCTATTTGGGCTGCTGACCTATGGAAAGATATTGCTACCCGAACAAAAAATATGGTTATAAAGGTGCGTCATGTAGATGCTCATGTGCCCAAGAGTAGAGCTACAGAAGATCAGCGAAATAACCATCAGGTAGACCGAGCTGCCAGAATTGAGGTGGCTCAAATAGACCTGGACTGGCAGAACAAGGGTGAGTTATTTTTAGCTCGGTGGGCCCATGAGACCTCAGGTCATCAAGGGAGAGACGCAACATACAAATGGGCCAGAGACCGAGGGGTGGACTTAGCTATGGATGCCATTGTACAAATCATTCATGACTGTGATACATGCGCCACAATTAAACAAGCTAAGAGGATGAAACCTCTCTGGGAGGAAGGGCGATGGCAAAAGTACAAATATGGGGAGGCATGGCAGGTTGATTATATCACCTTGCCACGATCTCGCAATGGTAAGCATTATGTGCTCACCATGGTGGAGGCAACAACCGGGTGGCTTGAAACATATGCAGTACCCCATGCTACTGCCCGAAACACCATATTAGGTCTGGAGAGGCAAATCCTGTGGCGACATGGCACCCCAGAAAGGATTGAGTCAGATAATGGGACTCATTTTAAAAATTCACTTGTGGATACTTGGGCCAGAGAACATGGCATCGAGTGGATTTATCATATCCCCTATCATGCACCAGCCTCTGGTAAGATCGAACGCTACAACGGGTTGTTAAAAACGATGTTGAAAGCAATGGGTGGCGGAACATTTAAACACTGGGAGAAGCATTTGGCAGAAGCCACCTGGCTGGTTAACACCAGAGGATCAATCAGTCGAGATGGTCCTACCCAATCCAGCTCCCTACATATTGTAGAGGGAGATAAGGTCCCTGTAGTACATGTAAAGAACATGTTAGGAAAAGCAGTTTGGGTTTTTCCTGCTTCTGGGAAGGGCAAACCTATTCGCGGAACTGTCTTTGCCCAGGGACCTGGGTCCACCTGGTGGGTGATGCAGAAAAACGGGGATGTTCAGTGTGTACCACAAGGGAATTTGATGTTGGGGGAGTGCAGTCTGTAATCCCATGTGCTAAGCATGATGTAGTGATGTAGAATAAGGGGTGGAATGTCATGGTTTTATGATTTTTGGTCATCAGTATTCAACACCATAACATCATGTAATGCACTGGGGGTGGGGTTTGATATCTGCCGAATGTTCGTCCGTCGGAGAAGAACTACTTTTCCCCAGGAGACTTTGCGGTCAGCAAGGGGATATAACTCCAAGCAAGGTCACCTGATCCTTCTTCTTCGCCTGCTCTTCGCTGTCTGCTCTTCGCTGTCTGCGCTTCGCTATCTGCGTTTCGCCGCCTGCGCTTCGCCGTCTGTACTTCAGTCACTCAACTGGACTGCACTTCTCACCCCAGCATTGTGGTGAGGTCTATACAATTCAAACAGACTCTCTCTCTCTCTCTCTCTCATTGTATTTTACTAATACTATATTTAGTAAAATCATTTGTTCCACCTCAGATCAGTGCTGTTGTTTTCAAGTATTTTGGGGTCCCCTGCTTCCCCTTTCCCAGAGGTGCGGATCCGCAGATCCCTCCGCCCTGCTGGTCACGGAACTGGGCCGGACCAGCCCATAAACCGTTGACAATTTATTAGCTTCAATTCTGATTATATCGTATTATAGTGTGTTATCTTGCATTCTGATAATATACTTCGTAAATTAGTTTGTTTCTCCTTAGATCGGTGCCGCTGTTTTTAATTGTTTTGGGGTCCCCTGTTTCCTTTTACCGGAGGCGCGGATCTGCGGATCCCTGCGCCCCGCTCGTCACGGAACTGGGCCGAACCAGCCCGTAAACCGTTGACATTCTTGGTGGAGAATGCGGGCACAGGCTGTTTTTTAGCTTTTTAGAATGAATCTCTCTCTGCTCTCGGAGAGCTTCATTGGGAAAGTTTATCTTGTTCACCGGTGCTCACTGAAAACTTGACCTTGAAAGTCTAGGCGGACTGCCAGTGTTCGGGGATATTTGTAAACTTTGAGCACTGCTATCTTGCTCCCGTAAAGAGAGAAAAAAAATGATTTCACTTTCTCTTTTAAACCTGTTTGCAGAGGGAGCTGCTAATTTCACAGAACTTGGGATTTTTAAACAGGCTCCCAGTCTCTCCTTTGAATCCTTTATGAGGTTTTTGAATGCTCACCTGATGGCTTTGTTAATCTCCCTGAATTTACTGTTCATTATTTCAGTCAGTTTTTGAATTTATTGTATTTTGAGGAAGCCTTCCCCAAAACCAGAGAATATTGAATGGCAGGGAGTGTGGAGAGGCTTGGGAGAGATTTTAGAGAGATGGACATCTTCGGTGTCATGCAACTTTACTCCTGAACACCTGAAAGACCCTGAAAGCTTAAGCATTTATTTGAGACAGGAATGTTGCGGCTCAGGCAGATCTGAGGAGGCACAAATGATTTGGGGCCTGGCTAATGCTTATCGGGCCTTATTCAATAGCATCCCAAAAAGGGACAGAGTTTGTGAAATTGAGAGTGTCTGAGAGCTGAGAGGGAGAATCTCAGGGCTGAGAAGGAGAGTTTCCAGGAGAGACTCCGAGCCGAGAGGGAGAATCTCCAGGTCCAGAGAGTCTCCTAGTTGAGAAACAGAGTCTCCAAACGCAAAGAGAAAGTCTCCAAGCTGAAGTCGAGAATCTCTGAGCTGATAGAAGGAATCTCCAATCTCAACGAGATGCCTTCGAATCGTGTCGTATTGTGGGAAAGCATCGCAGATGGAAATCTGCTGTGTGGAGCCCCACACGACAAGTTGCAGAGGCCACCGAAGGGAAAGGAGAATCAAGCCAATTTGCAGAGGTAAAGGCTGTCCAGCTGGCCTTAGATGTTGCTGAGCGGGAGAGGGGGCCAATGCTCTATCTTTACACTGACTCATGGATGGTGGCAAATGCCTTATGGGGGTGGTTACAGCAGTGGAAGCAAAATAACTGGCAAAGAAGGGGTAATCCTATTTGGGCTGCTGAACTGAGGAAAGACATTGCTGCCCGAGTAAAGAATATGTTTGTGAAGGTGCGCCATGTAGATGCTCATTTGCCCAAGATTCGGGCTACTGTAGAACAGGAAAATAACCATCAGGTAGACCGAGCTGCCAAAATTAAGGTGGCTCGAATAGACCTGGACTGGCAGAACAAGGGTGAATTATTTCTAGCTCGGTGGGCCCATGAGACCTCAGGTCATCAAGGAAGAGATGCAACATACAAATGGGCTAGAGACCGAGGGGTGGACTGAACTATGGATGCCATTGCACAGGCTATTCATAACGGTGAAACGTGTCATCATCAAACAAGCCAAGAGGATGAAACCTCTCTGGGAGGAAGGGCGATGGCAAAAGTACAAATATGGGGAGGCATGGCAGGTTGATTATATCACCTTGCCACGATCTCGCAATGGTAAGCATTATGTGCTCACCATGGTGGAGGCAACAACCGGGTGGCTTGAAACATTTGCAGTACCGCACGCTACCGCCCGAAACACCATATTAGGGCTTGGGGAAACAAGTCCTGTGGCGACATGGCACCCCAGAAAGGATTGAGTCAGATAATGGGACTCATTTCAAAAATTCTCTTGTAAATACTTGGGCCAAAGATCATGGCATCGAGTGGATTTATCATATCCCCTATCATGCACCATCCTCTGGTAAAATTGAACACTACAATGGGTTGCTAAAAACCATGTTGAAAGCAATGGGTGGCGGAACATTTAAGCATTGGGATAAACATTTGGCAGAAGCCACCTGGTTAGTCAATAGTAGAGGATCAATCAATCGCGATGGTCCTGCTAGCTCCCTACATACTGTCAAGGGAGATAAGGTTCCTGTAGTACATGTAAAGAACATGCTGGGAAAAGCGGTTTGGGTCTTTCCAGGTTCTGGGAAGGGCAAAACTCTTCGTGGAACTGTTTTTGCCCAGGGGCCTGGGTCCACTTGGTGGGTGATGCAGAGAAACGGGGATGTTCAGTGTGAACCACAAGGGAATTTGATGATGGGGGAGTGCAGCCAGTAATTCCATGTAAATACACAGATTTTTGTGTGTGCGTGTGTTTAATGTTTGATAATTACTGTTTGTATATATATTAAGCACGATGTAGTGATGTAGAATAAGGGGTGAAATGTCATGGTTTTGTGATTTTTGTCTTTCGGTATTCCACATCATAACATCATGAGGGGCAATGGGACTTAAAATGTCAATGCTCAAGTCCAGGGTACCTGCCCTGAAGAGAAGGAGAACTAAATTCCCCAGTGGACCTTGCCGTCAGGGAGAGGAGGTTTAACTCCTGGCAAGGTCACCTGATTGTTTCTTACTCACCTGCCCTTTGTCATGGGCGCTGCTCCTGTCTCCCTGCTGCTCAAATGGACTGTGCATCTCACCTCAGCGTTGTGGTGAGGCCTATCCACCTTTCGGACATTCTCTCTCTCATTATATTTGATTTATTAGCTTCAATTCTGATTATATTGTATTACAGTGTGTTATCTTGCATTCCGATAATATACTTCGTAAATTAGTTTGTTTCTCCTCAGATCGGTGCCGCTGTTTTTAATTATTTTGGGGTCCCCTGTTTCCTTTTTCCGGAGGCGCGGATCTGCGGATACCGCCGCCCCGCTCATCACTGAACTGGGCTGAACCAGCCCGTAAACCGTTGACATACAGGGATATGTACTTTGAATTGGGGCAGTGACACTTTAATGCCCCATACACTGCATGAAGTTTTAATGTGGAATACTGAAGCCCAAAAACAAAAAAACAAAAAACAAAAACAAAAAACAAAGAACCATGACATTCCACCCCTTATTCTACATCGTTACATCTTGCTTAAAACACATATACATACATACAAACAAACAAAAAAAGATTAAAATGCAAAAGAGAAAAGAGAAAAAAGAGCAAATAATCCATATCTTTCTCTGTGCTGCTTTCGCTATTAAGCGAAGCAAAGTGAAAGGTGAATTTCCTGACCAGGAAATTCATTTCCTAGGTATGAAGTGGCAAGATGGCCGTCGTCATATCCCGACAGATGTGGTTGACAGAATCACTGCCACGTCTCCGCCCACTAATAAGAAAGAAGCACAATCCTTTCTGGGCATAGTGGGTTTTGGCAGAATGCATGTTCCAAACTACAGCCTCACTGTAAGCCCACTTTATCAGGTGACACGGAAGAAGAATGATTTTGTGTGGGGTCCTGAGCAGCAGCAGGCTTTTGAGCAGATTAAACAAGAGATAGCCCGTGCTGTGGCCCTGGGGCCAGTACAGATAGAACAGGATGTGAAGAACATCCTCTACACTGCTGCTGGAGAGAAAGGCCCCACTTGGAGTTTGTGGCAAAGAGCCTCAGGAGAGACCCGAGGCCGACCCTTGGGATTCTGGAGTCGAGCCTACAGGGGGTCAGAGGAGGGCTACACTCCAACTGAAAAGGAGATCTTAGCTGCATATGAGGGGGTTCGGGCTGCTTCCGAAGTGGTCGGTACTGAAACACAGCTCCTTCTGGCACCTTGACTGCCAGTGTTGAACTGGATGTTCAAGGGAAAGGTTCCTTCCACCCATCATGCTACTGATGCCACTTGGAGTAAGTGGATTGCACTGATTACACAACGAGCACGGATGGGGAACCTCAGCCGTCCAGGAATCCTAGAAGTCATCATGGACTGGCCTGAAGGTAAAAAGTTTGGAACACCACCAGCAGAAGAAGTATCACGTGCTAAAGAAGCCCCACCATACAATGAACTACCAGAGGATGAAAAGAAATATGCCCTGTTCACAGATGGATCGTGTCGTATTGTGGGAAAGCATCGCAGATGGAAATCTGCTGTGTGGAGCCCCACACGACAAGTTGCTGAGGCCACCGAAGGGAAAGGAGAATCGAGCCAATTTGCAGAGGTAAAGGCTGTCCAACTGGCCTTAGATGTCGCTGAACGGGAGAGGTGGCCAATGCTCTATCTTTACACTGACTCATGGATGGTAGCAAATGCCTTATGGGGGTGGCTACAGCAGTGGGAGCAAAATAATTGGCAAAGAAAGGGCAAGCCTATTTGGGCTGCTGACCTATGGAAAGATATTGCTACCCGAACAAAAAATATGGTTATAAGGGTGCGTCATGTAGATGCTCATGTGCCCAAGAGTAGAGCTACAGAAGATCAGCGAAATAACCATCAGGTAGACCGAGCTGCCAGAATTGAGGTGGCTCAAATAGACCTGGACTGGCAGAACAAGGGTGAGTTATTTTTAGCTCGGTGGGCCCATGAGACCTCAGGTCATCAAGGGAGAGACGCAACATACAAATGGGCCAGAGACCGAGGGGTGGACTTAGCTATGGATGCCATTGTACAAATCATTCATGACTGTGATACATGCGCCACAATTAAACAAGCTAAGAGGATGAAACCTCTCTGGGAGGAAGGGCGATGGCAAAAGTACAAATATGGGGAGGCATGGCAGGTTGATTATATCACCTTGCCACGATCTCGCAATGGTAAGCATTATGTGCTCACCATGGTGGAGGCAACAACCGGGTGGCTTGAAACATATGCAGTACCCCATGCTACTGCCCGAAACACCATATTAGGTCTGGAGAGGCAAATCCTGTGGCGACATGGCACCCCAGAAAGGATTGAGTCAGATAATGGGACTCATTTTAAAAATTCACTTGTGGATACTTGGGCCAGAGAACATGGCATCGAGTGGATTTATCATATCCCCTATCATGCACCAGCCTCTGGTAAGATCGAACGCTACAGCGGGTTGTTAAAAACGATGTTGAAAGCAATGGGTGGCGGAACATTTAAACACTGGGAGAAGCATTTGGCAGAAGCCACCTGGCTGGTTAACACCAGAGGATCAATCAGTCGAGATGGTCCTACCCAATCCAGCTCCCTACATATTGTAGAGGGAGATAAGGTCCCTGTAGTACATGTAAAGAACATGTTAGGAAAAGCAGTTTGGGTTTTTCCTGCTTCTGGGAAGGGCAAACCTATTCGCGGAACTGTCTTTGCCCAGGGACCTGGGTCCACCTGGTGGGTGATGCAGAAAAACGGGGATGTTCAGTGTGTACCACAAGGGAATTTGATGTTGGGGGAGTGCAGTCTGTAATCCCATGTGTTAAGCATGATGTAGTGATGTAGAATAAGGGGTGGAATGTCATGGTTTTATGATTTTTGGTCATCAGTATTCCACACCATAACATCATGTAATGCACTGGGGGTGGGGTTTGATATCTGCCGAATGTTCGTCCGTCGGAGAACTACTTTTCCCCAGGAGACTTTGCGGTCAGCAAGGGGATATAACTCCAAGCAAGGTCACCTGATCCTGCTTCTTCGCCTGCTCTTCGCTTTCTGCGCTTTGCCGTCTGTACTTCAGTCACTCAACTGGACTGCACTTCTCACCCCAGCATTGTGGTGAGGTCTATACAATTCAAACAGACTCTCTCTCTCTCTCTCTCTCATTGTATTTTACTAATACTATATTTAGTAAAATCATTTGTTCCACCTCAGATCAGTGCTGTTGTTTTCAAGTATTTTGGGGTCCCCTGCTTCCCCTTTCCCAGAGGCGCGGATCCGCAGATCCCTCCGCCCTGCTGGTCACAGAACTGGGCCGGACCAGCCCATAAACCGTTGACAATTTATTAGCTTCAATTCTGATTATATCGTATTATAGTGTGTTATCTTGCATTCTGATAATATACTTCGTAAATTAGTTTGTTTCTCCTCAGATCGGTGCCGCTGTTTTTAATTATTTTGGGGTCCCCTGTTTCCTTTTACCGGAGGCGCGGATCTGCGGATCCCTGCGCCCCGCTCGTCACGGAACTGGGCCGAACCAGCCCGTAAACCGTTGACATTCTTGGTGGAGAATGCGGGCACAGGCTGTTTTTTAGCTTTTTAGAATGAATCTCTCTCTGCTCTCGGAGAGCTTCGTTGGGAAAGTTTATCTTGTTCACCGGTGCTCACTGAAAACTTGACCTTGAAAGTCTAGGCGGACTGCCAGTGTTCGGGGATATTTGTAAACTTTGAGCACTGCTATCTTGCTCCCGTAAAGAGAGAAAAAAAATGATTTCACTTTCTCTTTTAAACCTGTTTGCAGAGGGAGCTGCTAATTTCACAGAACTTGGGATTTTTAAACAGGCTCCCAGTCTCTCCTTTGAATCCTTTATGAGGTTTTTGAATGCTCACCTGATGGCTTTGTTAATCTCCCTGAATTTACTGTTCATTATTTCAGTCAGTTTTTGAATTTATTGTATTTTGAGGAAGCCTTCCCCAAAACCAGAGAATATTGAATGGCAGGGAGTGTGGAGAGGCTTGGGAGAGATTTTAGAGAGATGGACATCTTCGGTGTCATGCAACTTTACTCCTGAACACCTGAAAGACCCTGAAAGCTTAAGCATTTATTTGAGACAGGAATGTTGCGGCTCAGGCAGATCTGAGGAGGCACAAATGATTTGGGGCCTGGCTAATGCTTATCGGGCCTTATTCAATAGCATCCCAAAAAGGGACAGAGTTTGTGAAATTGAGAGTGTCTGAGAGCTGAGAGGGAGAATCTCAGGGCTGAGAAGGAGAGTTTCCAGGAGAGACTCCGAGCCGAGAGGGAGAATCTCCAGGTCCAGAGAGTCTCCTAGTTGAGAAACAGAGTCTCCAAACGCAAAGAGAAAGTCTCCAAGCTGAAGTCGAGAATCTCTGAGCTGATAGAAGGAATCTCCAATCTCAACGAGATGCCTTCGAATCGTGTCGTATTGTGGGAAAGCATCGCAGATGGAAATCTGCTGTGTGGAGCCCCACACGACAAGTTGCAGAGGCCACCGAAGGGAAAGGAGAATCAAGCCAATTTGCAGAGGTAAAGGCTGTCCAGCTGGCCTTAGATGTTGCTGAGCGGGAGAGGGGGCCAATGCTCTATCTTTACACTGACTCATGGATGGTGGCAAATGCCTTATGGGGGTGGTTACAGCAGTGGAAGCAAAATAACTGGCAAAGAAGGGGTAATCCTATTTGGGCTGCTGAACTGAGGAAAGACATTGCTGCCCGAGTAAAGAATATGTTTGTGAAGGTGCGCCATGTAGATGCTCATTTGCCCAAGATTCGGGCTACTGTAGAACAGGAAAATAACCATCAGGTAGACCGAGCTGCCAAAATTAAGGTGGCTCGAATAGACCTGGACTGGCAGAACAAGGGTGAATTATTTCTAGCTCGGTGGGCCCATGAGACCTCAGGTCATCAAGGGAGAGACGCAACATACAAATGGGCCAGAGACCGAGGGGTGGACTTAGCTATGGATGCCATTGTACAAATCATTCATGACTGTGATACATGCGCCACAATTAAACAAGCTAAGAGGATGAAACCTCTCTGGGAGGAAGGGCGATGGCAAAAGTACAAATATGGGGAGGCATGGCAGGTTGATTATATCACCTTGCCACGATCTCGCAATGGTAAGCATTATGTGCTCACCATGGTGGAGGCAACAACCGGGTGGCTTGAAACATATGCAGTACCCCATGCTACTGCCCGAAACACCATATTAGGTCTGGAGAGGCAAATCCTGTGGCGACATGGCACCCCAGAAAGGATTGAGTCAGATAATGGGACTCATTTTAAAAATTCACTTGTGGATACTTGGGCCAGAGAACATGGCATCGAGTGGATTTATCATATCCCCTATCATGCACCAGCCTCTGGTAAGATCGAACGCTACAACGGGTTGTTAAAAACGATGTTGAAAGCAATGGGTGGCGGAACATTTAAACACTGGGAGAAGCATTTGGCAGAAGCCACCTGGCTGGTTAACACCAGAGGATCAATCAGTCGAGATGGTCCTACCCAATCCAGCTCCCTACATATTGTAGAGGGAGATAAGGTCCCTGTAGTACATGTAAAGAACATGTTAGGAAAAGCAGTTTGGGTTTTTCCTGCTTCTGGGAAGGGCAAACCTATTCGCGGAACTGTCTTTGCCCAGGGACCTGGGTCCACCTGGTGGGTGATGCAGAAAAACGGGGATGTTCAGTGTGTACCACAAGGGAATTTGATGTTGGGGGAGTGCAGTCTGTAATCCCATGTGTTAAGCATGATGTAGTGATGTAGAATAAGGGGTGGAATGTCATGGTTTTATGATTTTTGGTCATCAGTATTCCACACCATAACATCATGTAATGCACTGGGGGTGGGGTTTGATATCTGCTGAATGTTCGTCCGTCGGAGAACTACTTTTCCCCAGGAGACTTTGCGGTCAGCAAGGGGATATAACTCCAAGCAAGGTCACCTGATCCTGCTTCTTCGCCTGCTCTTCGCTGTCTGCGCTTCGCCGTCTGTACTTCAGTCACTCAACTGGACTGCACTTCTCACCCCAGCATTGTGGTGAGGTCTATACAATTCAAACAGACTCTCTCTCTCTCTCTCTCTCATTGTATTTTACTAATACTATATTTAGTAAAATCATTTGTTCCACCTCAGATCAGTGCTGTTGTTTTCAAGTATTTTGGGGTCCCCTGCTTCCCCTTTCCCAGAGGCGCGGATCCGCAGATCCCTCCGCCCTGCTGGTCACAGAACTGGGCCGGACCAGCCCATAAACCGTTGACAATTTATTAGCTTCAATTCTGATTATATCGTATTATAGTGTGTTATCTTGCATTCTGATAATATACTTCGTAAATTAGTTTGTTTCTCCTCAGATCGGTGCCGCTGTTTTTAATTATTTTGGGGTCCCCTGTTTCCTTTTACCGGAGGCGCGGATCTGCGGATCCCTGCGCCCCGCTCGTCACGGAACTGGGCCGAACCAGCCCGTAAACCGTTGACATTCTTGGTGGAGAATGCGGGCACAGGCTGTTTTTTAGCTTTTTAGAATGAATCTCTCTCTGCTCTCGGAGAGCTTCGTTGGGAAAGTTTATCTTGTTCACCGGTGCTCACTGAAAACTTGACCTTGAAAGTCTAGGCGGACTGCCAGTGTTCGGGGATATTTGTAAACTTTGAGCACTGCTATCTTGCTCCCGTAAAGAGAGAAAAAAAATGATTTCACTTTCTCTTTTAAACCTGTTTGCAGAGGGAGCTGCTAATTTCACAGAACTTGGGATTTTTAAACAGGCTCCCAGTCTCTCCTTTGAATCCTTTATGAGGTTTTTGAATGCTCACCTGATGGCTTTGTTAATCTCCCTGAATTTACTGTTCATTATTTCAGTCAGTTTTTGAATTTATTGTATTTTGAGGAAGCCTTCCCCAAAACCAGAGAATATTGAATGGCAGGGAGTGTGGAGAGGCTTGGGAGAGATTTTAGAGAGATGGACATCTTCGGTGTCATGCAACTTTACTCCTGAACACCTGAAAGACCCTGAAAGCTTAAGCATTTATTTGAGACAGGAATGTTGCGGCTCAGGCAGATCTGAGGAGGCACAAATGATTTGGGGCCTGGCTAATGCTTATCGGGCCTTATTCAATAGCATCCCAAAAAGGGACAGAGTTTGTGAAATTGAGAGTGTCTGAGAGCTGAGAGGGAGAATCTCAGGGCTGAGAAGGAGAGTTTCCAGGAGAGACTCCGAGCCGAGAGGGAGAATCTCCAGGTCCAGAGAGTCTCCTAGTTGAGAAACAGAGTCTCCAAACGCAAAGAGAAAGTCTCCAAGCTGAAGTCGAGAATCTCTGAGCTGATAGAAGGAATCTCCAATCTCAACGAGATGCCTTCGAATCGTGTCGTATTGTGGGAAAGCATCGCAGATGGAAATCTGCTGTGTGGAGCCCCACACGACAAGTTGCAGAGGCCACCGAAGGGAAAGGAGAATCAAGCCAATTTGCAGAGGTAAAGGCTGTCCAGCTGGCCTTAGATGTTGCTGAGCGGGAGAGGGGGCCAATGCTCTATCTTTACACTGACTCATGGATGGTGGCAAATGCCTTATGGGGGTGGTTACAGCAGTGGAAGCAAAATAACTGGCAAAGAAGGGGTAATCCTATTTGGGCTGCTGAACTGAGGAAAGACATTGCTGCCCGAGTAAAGAATATGTTTGTGAAGGTGCGCCATGTAGATGCTCATTTGCCCAAGATTCGGGCTACTGTAGAACAGGAAAATAACCATCAGGTAGACCGAGCTGCCAAAATTAAGGTGGCTCGAATAGACCTGGACTGGCAGAACAAGGGTGAATTATTTCTAGCTCGGTGGGCCCATGAGACCTCAGGTCATCAAGGAAGAGATGCAACATACAAATGGGCTAGAGACCGAGGGGTGGACTGAACTATGGATGCCATTGCACAGGTTATTCATAACGGTGAAACGTGTCATCATCAAACAAGCCAAGAGGATGAAACCTCTCTGGGAGGAAGGGCGATGGCAAAAGTACAAATATGGGGAGGCATGGCAGGTTGATTATATCACCTTGCCACGATCTCGCAATGCTAAGCGTTATGTGCTCACCATGGTGGATGCAACAACCGGGTGGCTTGAAACATTTGCAGTACCGCACGCTACCGCCCGAAACACCATATTAGGGCTTGGGGAAACAAGTCCTGTGGCGACATGGCACCCCAGAAAGGATTGAGTCAGATAATGGGACTCATTTCAAAAATTCTCTTGTAAATACTTGGGCCAAAGATCATGGCATCGAGTGGATTTATCATATCCCCTATCATGCACCATCCTCTGGTAAAATTGAACACTACAATGGGTTGCTAAAAACCATGTTGAAAGCAATGGGTGGCGGAACATTTAAGCATTGGGATAAACATTTGGCAGAAGCCACCTGGTTAGTCAATAGTAGAGGATCAATCAATCGCGATGGTCCTGCTAGCTCCCTACATACTGTCAAGGGAGATAAGGTTCCTGTAGTACATGTAAAGAACATGCTGGGAAAAGCGGTTTGGGTCTTTCCAGGTTCTGGGAAGGGCAAAACTCTTCGTGGAACTGTTTTTGCCCAGGGGCCTGGGTCCACTTGGTGGGTGATGCAGAGAAACGGGGATGTTCAGTGTGAACCACAAGGGAATTTGATGATGGGGGAGTGCAGCCAGTAATTCCATGTAAATACACAGATTTTTGTGTGTGCGTGTGTTTAATGTTTGATAATTACTGTTTGTATATATATTAAGCACGATGTAGTGATGTAGAATAAGGGGTGAAATGTCATGGTTTTGTGATTTTTGTCTTTCGGTATTCCACATCATAACATCATGAGGGGCAATGGGACTTAAAATGTCAATGCTCAAGTCCAGGGTACCTGCCCTGAAGAGAAGGAGAACTAAATTCCCCAGTGGACCTTGCCGTCAGGGAGAGGAGGTTTAACTCCTGGCAAGGTCACCTGATTGTTTCTTACTCACCTGCCCTTTGTCATGGGCGCTGCTCCTGTCTCCCTGCTGCTCAAATGGACTGTGCATCTCACCTCAGCGTTGTGGTGAGGCCTATCCACCTTTCGGACATTCTCTCTCTCATTATATTTGATTTATTAGCTTCAATTCTGATTATATTGTATTACAGTGTGTTATCTTGCATTCCGATAATATACTTCGTAAATTAGTTTGTTTCTCCTCAGATCGGTGCCGCTGTTTTTAATTATTTTGGGGTCCCCTGTTTCCTTTTTCCGGAGGCGCGGATCTGCGGATACCGCCGCCCCGCTCATCACTGAACTGGGCTGAACCAGCCCGTAAACCGTTGACATACAGGGATATGTACTTTGAATTGGGGCAGTGACACTTTAATGCCCCATACACTACATGAAGTTTTAATGTGGAATACTGAAGCCCAAAAACAAAAAAACAAAAAACAAAAACAAAAAACAAAGAACCATGACATTCCACCCCTTATTCTACATCGTTACATCTTGCTTAAAACACATATACATACATACAAACAAACAAAAAAAGATTAAAATGCAAAAGAGAAAAGAGAAAAAAGAGCAAATAATCCATATCTTTCTCTGTGCTGCTTTCGCTATTAAGCGAAGCAAAGTGAAAGGTGAATTTCCTGACCAGGAAATTCATTTCCTAGGTATGAAGTGGCAAGATGGCCGTCGTCATATCCCGACAGATGTGGTTGACAGAATCACTGCCACGTCTCCGCCCACTAATAAGAAAGAAGCACAATCCTTTCTGGGCATAGTGGGTTTTGGCAGAATGCATGTTCCAAACTACAGCCTCACTGTAAGCCCACTTTATCAGGTGACACGGAAGAAGAATGATTTTGTGTGGGGTCCTGAGCAGCAGCAGGCTTTTGAGCAGATTAAACAAGAGATAGCCCGTGCTGTGGCCCTGGGGCCAGTACGGATAGAACAGGATGTGAAGAACATCCTCTACACTGCTGCTGGAGAGAAAGGCCCCACTTGGAGTTTGTGGCAAAGAGCCTCAGGAGAGACCCGAGGCCGACCCTTGGGATTCTGGAGTCGAGCCTACAGGGGGTCAGAGGAGGGCTACACTCCAACTGAAAAGGAGATCTTAGCTGCATATGAGGGGGTTCGGGCTGCTTCCGAAGTGGTCGGTACTGAAACACAGCTCCTTCTGGCACCTTGACTGCCAGTGTTGAACTGGATGTTCAAGGGAAAGGTTCCTTCCACCCATCATGCTACTGATGCCACTTGGAGTAAGTGGATTGCACTGATTACACAACGAGCACGGATGGGGAACCTCAGCCGTCCAGGAATCCTAGAAGTCATCATGGACTGGCCTGAAGGTAAAAAGTTTGGAACACCACCAGCAGAAGAAGTATCACGTGCTAAAGAAGCCCCACCATACAATGAACTACCAGAGGATGAAAAGAAATATGCCCTGTTCACAGATGGATCGTGTCGTATTGTGGGAAAGCATCGCAGATGGAAATCTGCTGTGTGGAGCCCCACACGACAAGTTGCTGAGGCCACCGAAGGGAAAGGAGAATCGAGCCAATTTGCAGAGGTAAAGGCTGTCCAACTGGCCTTAGATGTCGCTGAACGGGAGAGGTGGCCAATGCTCTATCTTTACACTGACTCATGGATGGTAGCAAATGCCTTATGGGGGTGGCTACAGCAGTGGGAGCAAAATAATTGGCAAAGAAAGGGCAAGCCTATTTGGGCTGCTGACCTATGGAAAGATATTGCTACCCGAACAAAAAATATGGTTATAAAGGTGCGTCATGTAGATGCTCATGTGCCCAAGAGTAGAGCTACAGAAGATCAGCGAAATAACCATCAGGTAGACCGAGCTGCCAGAATTGAGGTGGCTCAAATAGACCTGGACTGGCAGAACAAGGGTGAGTTATTTTTAGCTCGGTGGGCCCATGAGACCTCAGGTCATCAAGGGAGAGACGCAACATACAAATGGGCCAGAGACCGAGGGGTGGACTTAGCTATGGATGCCATTGTACAAATCATTCATGACTGTGATACATGCGCCACAATTAAACAAGCTAAGAGGATGAAACCTCTCTGGGAGGAAGGGCGATGGCAAAAGTACAAATATGGGGAGGCATGGCAGGTTGATTATATCACCTTGCCACGATCTCGCAATGGTAAGCATTATGTGCTCACCATGGTGGAGGCAACAACCGGGTGGCTTGAAACATATGCAGTACCCCATGCTACTGCCCGAAACACCATATTAGGTCTGGAGAGGCAAATCCTGTGGCGACATGGCACCCCAGAAAGGATTGAGTCAGATAATGGGACTCATTTTAAAAATTCACTTGTGGATACTTGGGCCAGAGAACATGGCATCGAGTGGATTTATCATATCCCCTATCATGCACCAGCCTCTGGTAAGATCGAACGCTACAACGGGTTGTTAAAAACGATGTTGAAAGCAATGGGTGGCGGAACATTTAAACACTGGGAGAAGCATTTGGCAGAAGCCACCTGGCTGGTTAACACCAGAGGATCAATCAGTCGAGATGGTCCTACCCAATCCAGCTCCCTACATATTGTAGAGGGAGATAAGGTCCCTGTAGTACATGTAAAGAACATGTTAGGAAAAGCAGTTTGGGTTTTTCCTGCTTCTGGGAAGGGCAAACCTATTCGCGGAACTGTCTTTGCCCAGGGACCTGGGTCCACCTGGTGGGTGATGCAGAAAAACGGGGATGTTCAGTGTGTACCACAAGGGAATTTGATGTTGGGGGAGTGCAGTCTGTAATCCCATGTGTTAAGCATGATGTAGTGATGTAGAATAAGGGGTGGAATGTCATGGTTTTATGATTTTTGGTCATCAGTATTCCACACCATAACATCATGTAATGCACTGGGGGTGGGGTTTGATATCTGCCGAATGTTCGTCCGTCGGAGAAGAACTACTTTTCCCCAGGAGACTTTGCGGTCAGCAAGGGGATATAACTCCAAGCAAGGTCACCTGATCCTGCTTCTTCGCCTGCTCTTCGCTGTCTGCGCTTCGCCGTCTGTACTTCAGTCACTCAACTGGACTGCACTTCTCACCCCAGCATTGTGGTGAGGTCTATACAATTCAAACAGACTCTCTCTCTCTCTCTCTCTCATTGTATTTTACTAATACTATATTTAGTAAAATCATTTGTTCCACCTCAGATCAGTGCTGTTGTTTTCAAGTATTTTGGGGTCCCCTGCTTCCCCTTTCCCAGAGGCGCGGATCCGCAGATCCCTCCGCCCTGCTGGTCACGGAACTGGGCCGGACCAGCCCATAAACCGTTGACAATTTATTAGCTTCAATTCTGATTATATCGTATTATAGTGTGTTATCTTGCATTCTGATAATATACTTCGTAAATTAGTTTGTTTCTCCTCAGATCGGTGCCGCTGTTTTTAATTATTTTGGGGTCCCCTGTTTCCTTTTACCGGAGGCGCGGATCTGCGGATCCCTGCGCCCCGCTCGTCACGGAACTGGGCCGAACCAGCCCGTAAACCGTTGACATTCTTGGTGGAGAATGCGGGCACAGGCTGTTTTTTAGCTTTTTAGAATGAATCTCTCTCTGCTCTCGGAGAGCTTCGTTGGGAAAGTTTATCTTGTTCACCGGTGCTCACTGAAAACTTGACCTTGAAAGTCTAGGCGGACTGCCAGTGTTCGGGGATATTTGTAAACTTTGAGCACTGCTATCTTGCTCCCGTAAAGAGAGAAAAAAAATGATTTCACTTTCTCTTTTAAACCTGTTTGCAGAGGGAGCTGCTAATTTCACAGAACTTGGGATTTTTAAACAGGCTCCCAGTCTCTCCTTTGAATCCTTTATGAGGTTTTTGAATGCTCACCTGATGGCTTTGTTAATCTCCCTGAATTTACTGTTCATTATTTCAGTCAGTTTTTGAATTTATTGTATTTTGAGGAAGCCTTCCCCAAAACCAGAGAATATTGAATGGCAGGGAGTGTGGAGAGGCTTGGGAGAGATTTTAGAGAGATGGACATCTTCGGTGTCATGCAACTTTACTCCTGAACACCTGAAAGACCCTGAAAGCTTAAGCATTTATTTGAGACAGGAATGTTGCGGCTCAGGCAGATCTGAGGAGGCACAAATGATTTGGGGCCTGGCTAATGCTTATCGGGCCTTATTCAATAGCATCCCAAAAAGGGACAGAGTTTGTGAAATTGAGAGTGTCTGAGAGCTGAGAGGGAGAATCTCAGGGCTGAGAAGGAGAGTTTCCAGGAGAGACTCCGAGCCGAGAGGGAGAATCTCCAGGTCCAGAGAGTCTCCTAGTTGAGAAACAGAGTCTCCAAACGCAAAGAGAAAGTCTCCAAGCTGAAGTCGAGAATCTCTGAGCTGATAGAAGGAATCTCCAATCTCAACGAGATGCCTTCGAATCGTGTCGTATTGTGGGAAAGCATCGCAGATGGAAATCTGCTGTGTGGAGCCCCACACGACAAGTTGCAGAGGCCACCGAAGGGAAAGGAGAATCAAGCCAATTTGCAGAGGTAAAGGCTGTCCAGCTGGCCTTAGATGTTGCTGAGCGGGAGAGGAGGCCAATGCTCTATCTTTACACTGACTCATGGATGGTGGCAAATGCCTTATGGGGGTGGTTACAGCAGTGGAAGCAAAATAACTGGCAAAGAAGGGGTAATCCTATTTGGGCTGCTGAACTGAGGAAAGACATTGCTGCCCGAGTAAAGAATATGTTTGTGAAGGTGCGCCATGTAGATGCTCATTTGCCCAAGATTCGGGCTACTGTAGAACAGGAAAATAACCATCAGGTAGACCGAGCTGCCAAAATTAAGGTGGCTCGAATAGACCTGGACTGGCAGAACAAGGGTGAATTATTTCTAGCTCGGTGGGCCCATGAGACCTCAGGTCATCAAGGAAGAGATGCAACATACAAATGGGCTAGAGACCGAGGGGTGGACTGAACTATGGATGCCATTGCACAGGCTATTCATAACGGTGAAACGTGTCATCATCAAACAAGCCAAGAGGATGAAACCTCTCTGGGAGGAAGGGCGATGGCAAAAGTACAAATATGGGGAGGCATGGCAGGTTGATTATATCACCTTGCCACGATCTCGCAATGCTAAGCGTTATGTGCTCACCATGGTGGAGGCAACAACCGGGTGGCTTGAAACATTTGCAGTACCGCACGCTACCGCCCGAAACACCATATTAGGGCTTGGGGAAACAAGTCCTGTGGCGACATGGCACCCCAGAAAGGATTGAGTCAGATAATGGGACTCATTTCAAAAATTCTCTTGTAAATACTTGGGCCAAAGATCATGGCATCGAGTGGATTTATCATATCCCCTATCATGCACCATCCTCTGGTAAAATTGAACACTACAATGGGTTGCTAAAAACCATGTTGAAAGCAATGGGTGGCGGAACATTTAAGCATTGGGATAAACATTTGGCAGAAGCCACCTGGTTAGTCAATAGTAGAGGATCAATCAATCGCGATGGTCCTGCTAGCTCCCTACATACTGTCAAGGGAGATAAGGTTCCTGTAGTACATGTAAAGAACATGCTGGGAAAAGCGGTTTGGGTCTTTCCAGGTTCTGGGAAGGGCAAAACTCTTCGTGGAACTGTTTTTGCCCAGGGGCCTGGGTCCACTTGGTGGGTGATGCAGAGAAACGGGGATGTTCAGTGTGAACCACAAGGGAATTTGATGATGGGGGAGTGCAGCCAGTAATTCCATGTAAATACACAGATTTTTGTGTGTGCGTGTGTTTAATGTTTGATAATTACTGTTTGTATATATATTAAGCACGATGTAGTGATGTAGAATAAGGGGTGAAATGTCATGGTTTTGTGATTTTTGTCTTTCGGTATTCCACATCATAACATCATGAGGGGCAATGGGACTTAAAATGTCAATGCTCAAGTCCAGGGTACCTGCCCTGAAGAGAAGGAGAACTAAATTCCCCAGTGGACCTTGCCGTCAGGGAGAGGAGGTTTAACTCCTGGCAAGGTCACCTGATTGTTTCTTACTCACCTGCCCTTTGTCATGGGCGCTGCTCCTGTCTCCCTGCTGCTCAAATGGACTGTGCATCTCACCTCAGCGTTGTGGTGAGGCCTATCCACCTTTCGGACATTCTCTCTCTCATTATATTTGATTTATTAGCTTCAATTCTGATTATATTGTATTACAGTGTGTTATCTTGCATTCCGATAATATACTTCGTAAATTAGTTTGTTTCTCCTCAGATCGGTGCCGCTGTTTTTAATTATTTTGGGGTCCCCTGTTTCCTTTTTCCGGAGGCGCGGATCTGCGGATACCGCCGCCCCGCTCATCACTGAACTGGGCTGAACCAGCCCGTAAACCGTTGACATACAGGGATATGTACTTTGAATTGGGGCAGTGACACTTTAATGCCCCATACACTACATGAAGTTTTAATGTGGAATACTGAAGCCCAAAAACAAAAAAACAAAAAACAAAAACAAAAAACAAAGAACCATGACATTCCACCCCTTATTCTACATCGTTACATCTTGCTTAAAACACATATACATACATACAAACAAACAAAAAAAGATTAAAATGCAAAAGAGAAAAGAGAAAAAAGAGCAAATAATCCATATCTTTCTCTGTGCTGCTTTCGCTATTAAGCGAAGCAAAGTGAAAGGTGAATTTCCTGACCAGGAAATTCATTTCCTAGGTATGAAGTGGCAAGATGGCCGTCGTCATATCCCGACAGATGTGGTTGACAGAATCACTGCCACGTCTCCGCCCACTAATAAGAAAGAAGCACAATCCTTTCTGGGCATAGTGGGTTTTGGCAGAATGCATGTTCCAAACTACAGCCTCACTGTAAGCCCACTTTATCAGGTGACACGGAAGAAGAATGATTTTGTGTGGGGTCCTGAGCAGCAGCAGGCTTTTGAGCAGATTAAACAAGAGATAGCCCGTGCTGTGGCCCTGGGGCCAGTACGGATAGAACAGGATGTGAAGAACATCCTCTACACTGCTGCTGGAGAGAAAGGCCCCACTTGGAGTTTGTGGCAAAGAGCCTCAGGAGAGACCCGAGGCCGACCCTTGGGATTCTGGAGTCGAGCCTACAGGGGGTCAGAGGAGGGCTACACTCCAACTGAAAAGGAGATCTTAGCTGCATATGAGGGGGTTCGGGCTGCTTCCGAAGTGGTCGGTACTGAAACACAGCTCCTTCTGGCACCTTGACTGCCAGTGTTGAACTGGATGTTCAAGGGAAAGGTTCCTTCCACCCATCATGCTACTGATGCCACTTGGAGTAAGTGGATTGCACTGATTACACAACGAGCACGGATGGGGAACCTCAGCCGTCCAGGAATCCTAGAAGTCATCATGGACTGGCCTGAAGGTAAAAAGTTTGGAACACCACCAGCAGAAGAAGTATCACGTGCTAAAGAAGCCCCACCATACAATGAACTACCAGAGGATGAAAAGAAATATGCCCTGTTCACAGATGGATCGTGTCGTATTGTGGGAAAGCATCGCAGATGGAAATCTGCTGTGTGGAGCCCCACACGACAAGTTGCTGAGGCCACTGAAGGGAAAGGAGAATCGAGCCAATTTGCAGAGGTAAAGGCTGTCCAACTGGCCTTAGATGTCGCTGAACGGGAGAGGTGGCCAATGCTCTATCTTTACACTGACTCATGGATGGTAGCAAATGCCTTATGGGGGTGGCTACAGCAGTGGGAGCAAAATAATTGGCAAAGAAAGGGCAAGCCTATTTGGGCTGCTGACCTATGGAAAGATATTGCTACCCGAACAAAAAATATGGTTATAAAGGTGCGTCATGTAGATGCTCATGTGCCCAAGAGTAGAGCTACAGAAGATCAGCGAAATAACCATCAGGTAGACCGAGCTGCCAGAATTGAGGTGGCTCAAATAGACCTGGACTGGCAGAACAAGGGTGAGTTATTTTTAGCTCGGTGGGCCCATGAGACCTCAGGTCATCAAGGGAGAGACGCAACATACAAATGGGCCAGAGACCGAGGGGTGGACTTAGCTATGGATGCCATTGTACAAATCATTCATGACTGTGATACATGCGCCACAATTAAACAAGCTAAGAGGATGAAACCTCTCTGGGAGGAAGGGCGATGGCAAAAGTACAAATATGGGGAGGCATGGCAGGTTGATTATATCACCTTGCCACGATCTCGCAATGGTAAGCATTATGTGCTCACCATGGTGGAGGCAACAACCGGGTGGCTTGAAACATATGCAGTACCCCATGCTACTGCCCGAAACACCATATTAGGTCTGGAGAGGCAAATCCTGTGGCGACATGGCACCCCAGAAAGGATTGAGTCAGATAATGGGACTCATTTTAAAAATTCACTTGTGGATACTTGGGCCAGAGAACATGGCATCGAGTGGATTTATCATATCCCCTATCATGCACCAGCCTCTGGTAAGATCGAACGCTACAACGGGTTGTTAAAAACGATGTTGAAAGCAATGGGTGGCGGAACATTTAAACACTGGGAGAAGCATTTGGCAGAAGCCACCTGGCTGGTTAACACCAGAGGATCAATCAGTCGAGATGGTCCTACCCAATCCAGCTCCCTACATATTGTAGAGGGAGATAAGGTCCCTGTAGTACATGTAAAGAACATGTTAGGAAAAGCAGTTTGGGTTTTTCCTGCTTCTGGGAAGGGCAAACCTATTCGCGGAACTGTCTTTGCCCAGGGACCTGGGTCCACCTGGTGGGTGATGCAGAAAAACGGGGATGTTCAGTGTGTACCACAAGGGAATTTGATGTTGGGGGAGTGCAGTCTGTAATCCCATGTGTTAAGCATGATGTAGTGATGTAGAATAAGGGGTGGAATGTCATGGTTTTATGATTTTTGGTCATCAGTATTCCACACCATAACATCATGTAATGCACTGGGGGTGGGGTTTGATATCTGCCGAATGTTCGTCCGTCGGAGAAGAACTACTTTTCCCCAGGAGACTTTGCGGTCAGCAAGGGGATATAACTCCAAGCAAGGTCACCTGATCCTGCTTCTTCGCCTGCTCTTCGCTGTCTGCGCTTCGCCGTCTGTACTTCAGTCACTCAACTGGACTGCACTTCTCACCCCAGCATTGTGGTGAGGTCTATACAATTCAAACAGACTCTCTCTCTCTCTCTCTCTCATTGTATTTTACTAATACTATATTTAGTAAAATCATTTGTTCCACCTCAGATCAGTGCTGTTGTTTTCAAGTATTTTGGGGTCCCCTGCTTCCCCTTTCCCAGAGGCGCGGATCCGCAGATCCCTCCGCCCTGCTGGTCACGGAACTGGGCCGGACCAGCCCATAAACCGTTGACAATTTATTAGCTTCAATTCTGATTATATCGTATTATAGTGTGTTATCTTGCATTCTGATAATATACTTCGTAAATTAGTTTGTTTCTCCTCAGATCGGTGCCGCTGTTTTTAATTATTTTGGGGTCCCCTGTTTCCTTTTACCGGAGGCGCGGATCTGCGGATCCCTGCGCCCCGCTCGTCACGGAACTGGGCCGAACCAGCCCGTAAACCGTTGACATTCTTGGTGGAGAATGCGGGCACAGGCTGTTTTTTAGCTTTTTAGAATGAATCTCTCTCTGCTCTCGGAGAGCTTCGTTGGGAAAGTTTATCTTGTTCACCGGTGCTCACTGAAAACTTGACCTTGAAAGTCTAGGCGGACTGCCAGTGTTCGGGGATATTTGTAAACTTTGAGCACTGCTATCTTGCTCCCGTAAAGAGAGAAAAAAAATGATTTCACTTTCTCTTTTAAACCTGTTTGCAGAGGGAGCTGCTAATTTCACAGAACTTGGGATTTTTAAACAGGCTCCCAGTCTCTCCTTTGAATCCTTTATGAGGTTTTTGAATGCTCACCTGATGGCTTTGTTAATCTCCCTGAATTTACTGTTCATTATTTCAGTCAGTTTTTGAATTTATTGTATTTTGAGGAAGCCTTCCCCAAAACCAGAGAATATTGAATGGCAGGGAGTGTGGAGAGGCTTGGGAGAGATTTTAGAGAGATGGACATCTTCGGTGTCATGCAACTTTACTCCTGAACACCTGAAAGACCCTGAAAGCTTAAGCATTTATTTGAGACAGGAATGTTGCGGCTCAGGCAGATCTGAGGAGGCACAAATGATTTGGGGCCTGGCTAATGCTTATCGGGCCTTATTCAATAGCATCCCAAAAAGGGACAGAGTTTGTGAAATTGAGAGTGTCTGAGAGCTGAGAGGGAGAATCTCAGGGCTGAGAAGGAGAGTTTCCAGGAGAGACTCCGAGCCGAGAGGGAGAATCTCCAGGTCCAGAGAGTCTCCTAGTTGAGAAACAGAGTCTCCAAACGCAAAGAGAAAGTCTCCAAGCTGAAGTCGAGAATCTCTGAGCTGATAGAAGGAATCTCCAATCTCAACGAGATGCCTTCGAATCGTGTCGTATTGTGGGAAAGCATCGCAGATGGAAATCTGCTGTGTGGAGCCCCACACGACAAGTTGCAGAGGCCACCGAAGGGAAAGGAGAATCAAGCCAATTTGCAGAGGTAAAGGCTGTCCAGCTGGCCTTAGATGTTGCTGAGCGGGAGAGGGGGCCAATGCTCTATCTTTACACTGACTCATGGATGGTGGCAAATGCCTTATGGGGGTGGTTACAGCAGTGGAAGCAAAATAACTGGCAAAGAAGGGGTAATCCTATTTGGGCTGCTGAACTGAGGAAAGACATTGCTGCCCGAGTAAAGAATATGTTTGTGAAGGTGCGCCATGTAGATGCTCATTTGCCCAAGATTCGGGCTACTGTAGAACAGGAAAATAACCATCAGGTAGACCGAGCTGCCAAAATTAAGGTGGCTCGAATAGACCTGGACTGGCAGAACAAGGGTGAATTATTTCTAGCTCGGTGGGCCCATGAGACCTCAGGTCATCAAGGAAGAGATGCAACATACAAATGGGCTAGAGACCGAGGGGTGGACTGAACTATGGATGCCATTGCACAGGCTATTCATAACGGTGAAACGTGTCATCATCAAACAAGCCAAGAGGATGAAACCTCTCTGGGAGGAAGGGCGATGGCAAAAGTACAAATATGGGGAGGCATGGCAGGTTGATTATATCACCTTGCCACGATCTCGCAATGCTAAGCGTTATGTGCTCACCATGGTGGAGGCAACAACCGGGTGGCTTGAAACATTTGCAGTACCGCACGCTACCGCCCGAAACACCATATTAGGGCTTGGGGAAACAAGTCCTGTGGCGACATGGCACCCCAGAAAGGATTGAGTCAGATAATGGGACTCATTTCAAAAATTCTCTTGTAAATACTTGGGCCAAAGATCATGGCATCGAGTGGATTTATCATATCCCCTATCATGCACCATCCTCTGGTAAAATTGAACACTACAATGGGTTGCTAAAAACCATGTTGAAAGCAATGGGTGGCGGAACATTTAAGCATTGGGATAAACATTTGGCAGAAGCCACCTGGTTAGTCAATAGTAGAGGATCAATCAATCGCGATGGTCCTGCTAGCTCCCTACATACTGTCAAGGGAGATAAGGTTCCTGTAGTACATGTAAAGAACATGCTGGGAAAAGCGGTTTGGGTCTTTCCAGGTTCTGGGAAGGGCAAAACTCTTCGTGGAACTGTTTTTGCCCAGGGGCCTGGGTCCACTTGGTGGGTGATGCAGAGAAACGGGGATGTTCAGTGTGAACCACAAGGGAATTTGATGATGGGGGAGTGCAGCCAGTAATTCCATGTAAATACACAGATTTTTGTGTGTGCGTGTGTTTAATGTTTGATAATTACTGTTTGTATATATATTAAGCACGATGTAGTGATGTAGAATAAGGGGTGAAATGTCATGGTTTTGTGATTTTTGTCTTTCGGTATTCCACATCATAACATCATGAGGGGCAATGGGACTTAAAATGTCAATGCTCAAGTCCAGGGTACCTGCCCTGAAGAGAAGGAGAACTAAATTCCCCAGTGGACCTTGCCGTCAGGGAGAGGAGGTTTAACTCCTGGCAAGGTCACCTGATTGTTTCTTACTCACCTGCCCTTTGTCATGGGCGCTGCTCCTGTCTCCCTGCTGCTCAAATGGACTGTGCATCTCACCTCAGCGTTGTGGTGAGGCCTATCCACCTTTCGGACATTCTCTCTCTCATTATATTTGATTTATTAGCTTCAATTCTGATTATATTGTATTACAGTGTGTTATCTTGCATTCCGATAATATACTTCGTAAATTAGTTTGTTTCTCCTCAGATCGGTGCCGCTGTTTTTAATTATTTTGGGGTCCCCTGTTTCCTTTTTCCGGAGGCGCGGATCTGCGGATACCGCCGCCCCGCTCATCACTGAACTGGGCTGAACCAGCCCGTAAACCGTTGACATACAGGGATATGTACTTTGAATTGGGGCAGTGACACTTTAATGCCCCATACACTGCATGAAGTTTTAATGTGGAATACTGAAGCCCAAAAACAAAAAAACAAAAAACAAAAACAAAAAACAAAGAACCATGACATTCCACCCCTTATTCTACATCGTTACATCTTGCTTAAAACACATATACATACATACAAACAAACAAAAAAAGATTAAAATGCAAAAGAGAAAAGAGAAAAAAGAGCAAATAATCCATATCTTTCTCTGTGCTGCTTTCGCTATTAAGCGAAGCAAAGTGAAAGGTGAATTTCCTGACCAGGAAATTCATTTCCTAGGTATGAAGTGGCAAGATGGCCGTCGTCATATCCCGACAGATGTGGTTGACAGAATCACTGCCACGTCTCCGCCCACTAATAAGAAAGAAGCACAATCCTTTCTGGGCATAGTGGGTTTTGGCAGAATGCATGTTCCAAACTACAGCCTCACTGTAAGCCCACTTTATCAGGTGACACGGAAGAAGAATGATTTTGTGTGGGGTCCTGAGCAGCAGCAGGCTTTTGAGCAGATTAAACAAGAGATAGCCCGTGCTGTGGCCCTGGGGCCAGTACGGATAGAACAGGATGTGAAGAACATCCTCTACACTGCTGCTGGAGAGAAAGGCCCCACTTGGAGTTTGTGGCAAAGAGCCTCAGGAGAGACCCGAGGCCGACCCTTGGGATTCTGGAGTCGAGCCTACAGGGGGTCAGAGGAGGGCTACACTCCAACTGAAAAGGAGATCTTAGCTGCATATGAGGGGGTTCGGGCTGCTTCCGAAGTGGTCGGTACTGAAACACAGCTCCTTCTGGCACCTTGACTGCCAGTGTTGAACTGGATGTTCAAGGGAAAGGTTCCTTCCACCCATCATGCTACTGATGCCACTTGGAGTAAGTGGATTGCACTGATTACACAACGAGCACGGATGGGGAACCTCAGCCGTCCAGGAATCCTAGAAGTCATCATGGACTGGCCTGAAGGTAAAAAGTTTGGAACACCACCAGCAGAAGAAGTATCACGTGCTAAAGAAGCCCCACCATACAATGAACTACCAGAGGATGAAAAGAAATATGCCCTGTTCACAGATGGATCGAGTCGTATTGTGGGAAAGCATCGCAGATGGAAATCTGCTGTGTGGAGCCCCACACGACAAGTTGCTGAGGCCACCGAAGGGAAAGGAGAATCGAGCCAATTTGCAGAGGTAAAGGCTGTCCAACTGGCCTTAGATGTCGCTGAACGGGAGAGGTGGCCAATGCTCTATCTTTACACTGACTCATGGATGGTAGCAAATGCCTTATGGGGGTGGCTACAGCAGTGGGAGCAAAATAATTGGCAAAGAAAGGGCAAGCCTATTTGGGCTGCTGACCTATGGAAAGATATTGCTACCCGAACAAAAAATATGGTTATAAAGGTGCGTCATGTAGATGCTCATGTGCCCAAGAGTAGAGCTACAGAAGATCAGCGAAATAACCATCAGGTAGACCGAGCTGCCAGAATTGAGGTGGCTCAAATAGACCTGGACTGGCAGAACAAGGGTGAGTTATTTTTAGCTCGGTGGGCCCATGAGACCTCAGGTCATCAAGGGAGAGACGCAACATACAAATGGGCCAGAGACCGAGGGGTGGACTTAGCTATGGATGCCATTGTACAAATCATTCATGACTGTGATACATGCGCCACAATTAAACAAGCTAAGAGGATGAAACCTCTCTGGGAGGAAGGGCGATGGCAAAAGTACAAATATGGGGAGGCATGGCAGGTTGATTATATCACCTTGCCACGATCTCGCAATGGTAAGCATTATGTGCTCACCATGGTGGAGGCAACAACCGGGTGGCTTGAAACATATGCAGTACCCCATGCTACTGCCCGAAACACCATATTAGGTCTGGAGAGGCAAATCCTGTGGCGACATGGCACCCCAGAAAGGATTGAGTCAGATAATGGGACTCATTTTAAAAATTCACTTGTGGATACTTGGGCCAGAGAACATGGCATCGAGTGGATTTATCATATCCCCTATCATGCACCAGCCTCTGGTAAGATCGAACGCTACAACGGGTTGTTAAAAACGATGTTGAAAGCAATGGGTGGCGGAACATTTAAACACTGGGAGAAGCATTTGGCAGAAGCCACCTGGCTGGTTAACACCAGAGGATCAATCAGTCGAGATGGTCCTACCCAATCCAGCTCCCTACATATTGTAGAGGGAGATAAGGTCCCTGTAGTACATGTAAAGAACATGTTAGGAAAAGCAGTTTGGGTTTTTCCTGCTTCTGGGAAGGGCAAACCTATTCGCGGAACTGTCTTTGCCCAGGGACCTGGGTCCACCTGGTGGGTGATGCAGAAAAACGGGGATGTTCAGTGTGTACCACAAGGGAATTTGATGTTGGGGGAGTGCAGTCTGTAATCCCATGTGTTAAGCATGATGTAGTGATGTAGAATAAGGGGTGGAATGTCATGGTTTTATGATTTTTGGTCATCAGTATTCCACACCATAACATCATGTAATGCACTGGGGGTGGGGTTTGATATCTGCCGAATGTTCGTCCGTCGGAGAACTACTTTTCCCCAGGAGACTTTGCGGTCAGCAAGGGGATATAACTCCAAGCAAGGTCACCTGATCCTGCTTCTTCGCCTGCTCTTCGCTTTCTGCGCTTCGCCGTCTGTACTTCAGTCACTCAACTGGACTGCACTTCTCACCCCAGCATTGTGGTGAGGTCTATACAATTCAAACAGACTCTCTCTCTCTCTCTCTCTCATTGTATTTTACTAATACTATATTTAGTAAAATCATTTGTTCCACCTCAGATCAGTGCTGTTGTTTTCAAGTATTTTGGGGTCCCCTGCTTCCCCTTTCCAGAGGCGCGGATCCGCAGATCCCTCCGCCCCTGCTGGTCACGGAACTGGGCCGGACCAGCCCATAAACCGTTGACAATTTATTAGCTTCAATTCTGATTATATCGTATTATAGTGTGTTATCTTGCATTCTGATAATATACTTCGTAAATTAGTTTGTTTCTCCTCAGATCGGTGCCGCTGTTTTTAATTATTTTGGGGTCCCCTGTTTCCTTTTACCGGAGGCGCGGATCTGCGGATCCCTGCGCCCCGCTCGTCACGGAACTGGGCCGAACCAGCCCGTAAACCGTTGACATTCTTGGTGGAGAATGCGGGCACAGGCTGTTTTTTAGCTTTTTAGAATGAATCTCTCTCTGCTCTCGGAGAGCTTCGTTGGGAAAGTTTATCTTGTTCACCGGTGCTCACTGAAAACTTGACCTTGAAAGTCTAGGCGGACTGCCAGTGTTCGGGGATATTTGTAAACTTTGAGCACTGCTATCTTGCTCCCGTAAAGAGAGAAAAAAAATGATTTCACTTTCTCTTTTAAACCTGTTTGCAGAGGGAGCTGCTAATTTCACAGAACTTGGGATTTTTAAACAGGCTCCCAGTCTCTCCTTTGAATCCTTTATGAGGTTTTTGAATGCTCACCTGATGGCTTTGTTAATCTCCCTGAATTTACTGTTCATTATTTCAGTCAGTTTTTGAATTTATTGTATTTTGAGGAAGCCTTCCCCAAAACCAGAGAATATTGAATGGCAGGGAGTGTGGAGAGGCTTGGGAGATTTTAGAGAGATGGACATCTTCGGTGTCATGCAACTTTACTCCTGAACACCTGAAAGACCCTGAAAGCTTAAGCATTTATTTGAGACAGGAATGTTGCGGCTCAGGCAGATCTGAGGAGGCACAAATGATTTGGGGCCTGGCTAATGCTTATCGGGGCCTTATTCAATAGCATCCCAAAAAGGGACAGAGTTTGTGAAATTGAGAGTGTCTGAGAGCTGAGAGGGAGAATCTCAGGGCTGAGAAGGAGAGTTTCCAGGAGAGACTCCGAGCCGAGAGGGAGAATCTCCAGGTCCAGAGAGTCTCCTAGTTGAGAAACAGAGTCTCCAAACGCAAAGAGAAAGTCTCCAAGCTGAAGTCGAGAATCTCTGAGCTGATAGAAGGAATCTCCAATCTCAACGAGATGCCTTCGAATCGTGTCGTATTGTGGGAAAGCATCGCAGATGGAAATCTGCTGTGTGGAGCCCCACACGACAAGTTGCAGAGGCCACCGAAGGGAAAGGAGAATCAAGCCAATTTGCAGAGGTAAAGGCTGTCCAGCTGGCCTTAGATGTTGCTGAGCGGGAGAGGGGGCCAATGCTCTATCTTTACACTGACTCATGGATGGTGGCAAATGCCTTATGGGGGTGGTTACAGCAGTGGAAGCAAAATAACTGGCAAAGAAGGGGTAATCCTATTTGGGCTGCTGAACTGAGGAAAGACATTGCTGCCCGAGTAAAGAATATGTTTGTGAAGGTGCGCCATGTAGATGCTCATTTGCCCAAGATTCGGGCTACTGTAGAACAGGAAAATAACCATCAGGTAGACCGAGCTGCCAAAATTAAGGTGGCTCGAATAGACCTGGACTGGCAGAACAAGGGTGAATTATTTCTAGCTCGGTGGGCCCATGAGACCTCAGGTCATCAAGGAAGAGATGCAACATACAAATGGCTAGAGACCGAGGGGTGGACTGAACTATGGATGCCATTGCACAGGCTATTCATAACGGTGAAACGTGTCATCATCAAACAAGCCAAGAGGATGAAACCTCTCTGGGAGGAAGGGCGATGGCAAAAGTACAAATATGGGGAGGCATGGCAGGTTGATTATATCACCTTGCCACGATCTCGCAATGCTAAGCGTTATGTGCTCACCATGGTGGAGGCAACAACCGGGTGGCTTGAAACATTTGCAGTACCGCACGCTACCGCCCGAAACACCATATTAGGGCTTGGGGAAACAAGTCCTGTGGCGACATGGCACCCCAGAAAGGATTGAGTCAGATAATGGGACTCATTTCAAAAATTCTCTTGTAAATACTTGGGCCAAAGATCATGGCATCGAGTGGATTTATCATATCCCCTATCATGCACCATCCTCTGGTAAATTGAACACTACAATGGGTTGCTAAAAACCATGTTGAAAGCAATGGGTGGCGGAACATTTAAGCATTGGGATAAACATTTGGCAGAAGCCACCTGGTTAGTCAATAGTAGAGGATCAATCAATCGCGATGGTCCTGCTAGCTCCCTACATACTGTCAAGGGAGATAAGGTTCCTGTAGTACATGTAAAGAACATGCTGGGAAAAGCGGTTTGGGTCTTTCCAGGTTCTGGGAAGGGCAAAACTCTTCGTGGAACTGTTTTTGCCCAGGGGCCTGGGTCCACTTGGTGGGTGATGCAGAGAAACGGGGATGTTCAGTGTGAACCACAAGGGAATTTGATGATGGGGGAGTGCAGCCAGTAATTCCATGTAAATACACAGATTTTTTGTGTGTGCGTGTGTTTAATGTTTGATAATTACTGTTTGTATATATATTAAGCACGATGTAGTGATGTAGAATAAGGGGTGAAATGTCATGGTTTTGTGATTTTTGTCTTTCGGTATTCCACATCATAACATCATGAGGGGCAATGGGACTTAAAATGTCAATGCTCAAGTCCAGGGTACCTGCCCTGAAGAGAAGGAGAACTAAATTCCCCAGTGGACCTTGCCGTCAGGGAGAGGAGGTTTAACTCCTGGCAAGGTCACCTGATTGTTTCTTACTCACCTGCCCTTTGTCATGGGCGCTGCTCCTGTCTCCCTGCTGCTCAAATGGACTGTTGGCATCTCACCTCAGCGTTGTGGTGAGGCCTATCCACCTTTCGGACATTCTCTCTCTCATTATATTTGATTTATTAGCTTCAATTCTGATTATATTGTATTACAGTGTGTTATCTTGCATTCCGATAATATACTTCGTAAATTAGTTTGTTTCTCCTCAGATCGGTGCCGCTGTTTTTAATTATTTTGGGGTCCCCTGTTTCCTTTTTCCGGAGGCGCGGATCTGCGGATACCGCCGCCCCGCTCATCACTGAACTGGGCTGAACCAGCCCGTAAACCGTTGACATACAGGGATATGTACTTTGAATTGGGGCAGTGACACTTTAATGCCCCATACACTACATGAAGTTTTAATGTGGAATACTGAAGCCCAAAAACAAAAAAACAAAAAACAAAAACAAAAAACAAAGAACCATGACATTCCACCCCTTATTCTACATCGTTACATCTTGCTTTAAAACACATATACATACATACAAACAAACAAAAAAAGATTAAAATGCAAAAGAGAAAAGAGAAAAAAGAGCAAATAATCCATATCTTTCTCTGTGCTGCTTTCGCTATTAAGCGAAGCAAAGTGAAAGGTGAATTTCCTGACCAGGAAATTCATTTCCTAGGTATGAAGTGGCAAGATGGCCGTCGTCATATCCCGACAGATGTGGTTGACAGAATCACTGCCACGTCTCCGCCCACTAATAAGAAAGAAGCACAATCCTTTCTGGCATAGTGGGTTTTGGCAGAATGCATGTTCCAAACTACAGCCTCACTGTAAGCCCACTTTATCAGGTGACACGGAAGAAGAATGATTTTGTGTGGGGTCCTGAGCAGCAGCAGGCTTTTGAGCAGATTAAACAAGAGATAGCCCGTGCTGTGGCCCTGGGGCCAGTACGGATAGAACAGGATGTGAAGAACATCCTCTACACTGCTGCTGGAGAGAAAGGCCCCACTTGGAGTTTGTGGCAAAGAGCCTCAGGAGAGACCCGAGGCCGACCCTTGGGATTCTGGAGTCGAGCCTACAGGGGGTCAGAGGAGGGCTACACTCCAACTGAAAAGGAGATCTTAGCTGCATATGAGGGGGTTCGGGCTGCTTCCGAAGTGGTCGGTACTGAAAC